>NC_081807.1:20712500-21012500 GCF_030704535.1 Vitis vinifera | reverse complement strand
GTAAAGTTTCCCAACAATTTCCAACTAGAAAAGCATAATGTGGCAGCAAGAGCTGATCTTTAGGAAGAAGACATATCCATATACTCTAGCTGTGCTGGCATGTTCCTGCTCATATGTACAGAGAAGGTGAGAACCATTCAGGACAGTTCTAATCCTATATCACAACTTTCACTATATTGATCAGAAATTGTAAGCAATCATGTACACATACATCTTAGTATTGTTAAAGCATTATGTAAAGGGAGAATTACCCAAAAGGTATGCTGGGCAAAACAATTACTAGAAATGGTGGTATCTTTTAATAATTATTGGGGAGGACTTTAGTAAGCTTAATATACCAAAACTGTCTTTTAACTAAAACTTTTAAAATTCAAAGCATTTAAAGCACTTTTGTCAGTACATTTATGGTACATGAGTCCCATATTTATTGTAATTATTGATATTTAAATTTTAAATCAAAATTTTGGGTTTAACCCTTACAATTATATATAATTTGTTATTTAAATTTATTATTTAAAACAAAAATACTTTTAAAAAATATTTTCAAAATATCATTTATTGTTTTTTTACCTTTTTTATTTTTATTCTAATTTTTAATGAAGAAAAAAAATAAGTTTTATAATTATATAATAAAAATGATGATTTTTTCATATATATATATATATATTATAATTTTAAATTGATAAATTATGTTTTTGTATTAAATTTAAGGAAGGTAAAATGTTTAATTTTTCATTAGATTCTCTAAAAGTAATAAGAAAATGATAGAAAATGTTTAATCATTTTTTATTTTTATAATAAAATAATTTAAAAAAATTTATATAATTTTTTTTCCTTTGCATAGTGTTTTTTATATATTTAATTTTCATATAAATTTTTTTTCTCAATGCATCGAGTGGATGGTGTTATGGTGTTAATATATTTGATATATTGAATATTAATAAGGTATAAAAGATGATCCTTAAGATTATTACTTTTATTATACAATACAAGCACAACAAAAATATGTTATAATTACAATATAAATACACTTACATTACAATACATTATAATAAAACCTAATTAAAAAATTTATGAATTTTTTTATAAAAATGGTAATTTTGTATGATCATACCATATTTCACAACATACCTATATCATAAATAATTTCTTAAATAAAATGAAATACTAATTTGAATTCACGTAGTTTATATATATATACAAAAATTATTAAATAATTTCAAAACACTAAATAAATATTGTTAATATATTAATACGATGTGTTAATACCAATAGGGTATGAATAAACATTTTTAAAATTATTACTTTTATAATGAAATATAGGTACGACATAAATGCATTATACTTACAATATAAATACACTATCATTATAATATATTATAACATAATTTAATTTATTTTTATTTAATTTTTTCACGTGCTATATTACCCAATGAATAATTGTGAGTTATTCCATTTAATATGTGTATGTTAGTGTTAGTCAATTGAATATTTATATATTATTCAATTGATGAGTGCTCGTAAAAAATAATTATTTATTATATTATGATAACAAAATTTTTAATTGTATGTTTTATATATAAAACGATATTATAACTTTAAGATATGGTTTTTATTTATGAGATATTAAATTTTTTTTTTTTTACAAGGTTCTTTAAAAAATCTCAATTTTAAAAAAAAAATAACAAATTTTTAAATAGTTAATTGTTCAAAAGTGATAACAATTTTTTTAAGTTGAAAAATGTACCGTTGATTGCTTATCAACATGTACTTATCATTATGTATGAGTCCCACATCATTTATCAACTTGTACTTATCATTATGTATGAGCCCCACATCATTGACAATCTCAATTTATTTATAAATAATATATTAAAGGGTAAAATTGTCTTCTAAAAGAGTGAGCCTTTATAGTCATTATTTTTTCTAACCCACCCTGAGAACCACTCAAGGCACAGAAAACTAGAAGTGGGCATCAAGCTGGAGGTAGATGTTGAAAGAACATACAAGTATGTCCCCATGAAGATGATCGATTTCATTTCTTTAACAATCGAGATCAGCTTCTGGTACTTTCACTAAAACATTTCCCACCACGCAAACTAAATTAAACTGCTCAAGACACGGAACAGAGCGAATGCAAATAACAGACTCTACAATAGAATTAAACTTTGCTCCAAGTATTTGATATATAACTGCTCTTTTAAGGTTTGATATAGCCAAACCAAGCACATACTCCATTTCCATTCCCTCCATGCACTAAAAAGAGAAAAAATGGAAAAGAAAAAGGACAATGATCCAAATAGAATTGGCTAAAATATCATATCCCACAATCAAAATGGAAACCACAAGACCATATTGTAAGCAAAAGAGAAAGTAAAGGAACTTTAAATGAAAGGGAAGGAACCTGAAAATGGTCCAGGCTGAGTACCTTTTGCTTGCCATTTCAGAGCTTTGTCAATAAATCTGAGGCCAAATGCACATGTCCGGGGCCTTTAGTCATCAAAGCCACATAGGTGTATGCTGCAGCATTATCCGGATGAGATGGACCACAGCTGAGATGCAAAAGATACAATGCATGCTTTACATACCTAATGGATGAGAAATCTAAATTTGATCAGGAGGAAATCAAACAAGAAGCTAAAAGAAATTCATGGATAAACAGGCTATAACAAGAGGAACTGTCTTCATCCCCACAGACGCCTTAGAACTAAACTTAAAAATACAGTGGCAAAGTATGATTGAACTTGACATTAGAAACACACCCCTTCGAATTTAGCCTTGAGACAATATGAAGTTCAAGCATTTTTCTGAAATCCAGTGGAACGGCCAAAGACAAGGCAATCTCCATGGTTTGAAGCCGTATATTAAAATCTAACATGGTTTGAAGCCGCATATTAAAATGTAACGATTTGAAAGAGTGAATATGAGGACATTTTGCCCCATTCAATTCCAAGAATTCTCAAGCTCTGTGGCAATCTCTCTCCCACCTACAATGTAATGATCCTCCCCCAACTGTTTAGATATTTTACTACTTTAAAAATCGTTTACATGTACAAACACCTTTTATGAGACCAAACTAATAAAAGCCTATATGAGGGTATAGCTCCCAATAATGTAAATATTATCTGATCTCAACACAGTTATCACAACTTTAAAACATATAGACGTAATTAAAACCTAGATACCCAAACTTAACAATCCCATCTTTTGCAGCCTCAGTACTCCACAAAAATTTCATTCTCGTTTGGCTTTTGCTCTCATTCATCATTAGCATCCTAGGGAGCTCCTCTGAAACAAATTAATATTAATAAAATTTTGCATATGTTTTTAATCTTATATTCTATGGTGACTTAGATGAGTACGGGTAAGCAAATAAATTTAAATTTAACTCCAAATGCTTAAATTGATGAATCATATACTTGTATTTAATCAAAATTCATTAGAAAAACCTTTTCAAATTATTAAGAGACATGTCAAGGAATAAAATGCTTGTCATCTCGAATATACTTTAAATAGACGAAGAAACACTAGTTACTATGTATGGAATAGATACCACTATGGGTCTGCTTAGCCCAAGTCCACACTCAGTGTACTTGGGCCCAATATGTAACTGCAAGACCAAGCCTATGTTTTGTTTTCTAAGCTTGCAAAATTCTTCTGAAGTCCTCTTCCAACGACTAATCTTCACATATGAAATTACTTTCTTCCACCATATTTTTCTTTTAGGGATGACAATAAGGTGGGTTTAAGATCTTTTTTTTAAAACCTAGGATGGGTTCAAGATAGATTTGAGTAATACTTGTTTGACTGCATCCTGCCCACTCTCAATTATATATATAATTAATTTAAAAAAATAATTTAATTAAATGTTTTCATGTTTCCATTTTTAACATATATAAAATAATTAAAAAATTATTTTTCAATAAAATAAGTTATAAAAAATTATAATATTATATTTATTTATAAGATATATTGGGGTGGGATAGGGTGTGATAGAAATGAGAAATTCTCATTAAAATCCTATCTCATCCCGTTTAAATTTGTTCTTAGGTTGGGGGTGGGAACTACTTTAATAAATGGGACTGAATCGGGATTAGGAGGATCCACCTTGAACCCACCCTTTTATCATCCCTAATACGTATCTTACTTTTAAATATAATTTCTCATTCATTCGTAAATAGCTTCAATCATATTATTATATTATGTTCATTTATCTTAAAATTTTAATGGGGCTCACTCAAATTTTGTTAGAGTGAATTCACAATATTCCAACAAACACAAGAATTTTTCTACCATTTCTTTATACAAAACTAAATAGGTAATATCAACTAGCAACAATAGATAAATAAACTCATGCAACAAAAAAAATAAATTAGACACCATAATTTTTTTTTTATGTGGAAAACCCCTAATGTGAAGGGAAAAACCACGGGACATAGTCCAGTTCAAACTTCCACTATCAACAATAATGAGTTACACATATGTTTTCTAGAATAATCTCTAGAGATTGCCAAATACATCAAGAGCACATATAGCCTTGGATTATACAATCTCTCTTGGCAAAAACAAAGAAAATTGGAGAAAGTATACCAAAAATGCTGTTAATGTTCATGGGCAATAACATCAGTTCTCGATCTCAAAATCTGATCTCCACTGTTCAGATTATAGCTACTTGAGTTTCAAACCTCTCCTCCAAATTTCAACTTGATCAGACCACAGATGAAGTAGGATCGACTCGTTGATGAAATCTAGGCAGTGAGATGCGTTTTTCCTCTCTCTTCTCTTCTCTTTGTTTTTTTTTTTCCAATTTTTTTTTATTAATGCAACTAACTTGGTCCCCAAGCATATGGGGCCCACTCCCTCACATACGAGGAAGGACAACAAATCTCCACCTCACAACTATGTGAGGGGTTCTACCAAGCCCGCTTGCTTTCTATAGAATTGTAGCTTTTCTATAGGTATTGGTTTTGTCATCATATCTGATCCATTCTCATTAGTATGGATTTTCTCAAGGCAAAACAATTTCATCTCTAGTGCATCACGAATCCAATGATATCTTACATCAATATGCTTGGATCTAGAGTGAAAAGTTGGATTCTTACTGAGATGAATAACATTCTAACTATCACAATAGAGTAGATATCTTTCTTACTATAAACCCAATTCTTGTAGGAACTTCTTCATCCATAGTAACTTCTTGCTAGCTTTGGTGATAGCAATATACTCGACCTCTATGGTGGACAAAGCAACACATTTCTACAACCTTGATTACCATGACACTGCACCTCCCGAAAAAGTGATCAAATAACTAGAAGTAGACTTTTTAGAATCAACATCCTCAACCATATATGCATCTATGCATCCTACAAGCACAAGTTTGTTAGTCCCAAAACATAAACATGTCTTAGGAGTACTCCTCAGATACTTGAGAATCCATTTCACTACAACCCAATGTTCTTTTCCAGGATTAGAAAGGAACCTATTGGCAACTCCAACAACATGAGCAATATCAAGCCTCGTGCGCACCATGACATACATCAAGCTACCCATGACTGATGCATAGGGTACCTTTCGCATTTCTTCTTTTTCTTTCTCACTTAAAAGATTTTGTTTGGAACTTAGCTTTAGATGACTTCTAAGTGGAGAACTCACTGGTTTTACCTTGCCCATGTTGAACTTGTCTAAAACCTTCTCAATATAGTTTTTTTGAGATAGCCACAATTTTCCATTCATCCTATCTCGAGAAATCTTTATATTAAGAATTCGACTTCCAGACCCCAATTCCTTCATTTCAAAGGACTTGTTCAACTCCTTTTTCAGTTTATCAATTTTACCAGTATCACGACCAACAATCAACATTCATCCACATATAACAAGAGAATAATAAATTCTCCATCAAAGAATTTCTTCACAAACACACAATGGTCAAAAGCAGTTTTATCATACCTATGCTCAACCATGAAGGAATCAAAATTCTTGTACCATTGTCTCGAAGCCTGCTTGAGATCATACAAGCTCTTCTTCAATTGACACACTAAGTGTTCCTTGCCTTGTAAACCCTTCTGGTTGCTCCATATATATTTCCTCATCTAAGTCACCATGGAGGAAAGTAGTCTTCACATCAAGCTGTTCAATCTCTAGATTCATACTGGCATCCAAGCCTAACACAACTTGGATCGAAGACATCTTAACCACGGGCGAGAAAATCCCTTCAAAGTCAATGCCTTTTTTTCTGACTAAAACCCTTCACAACCAATCTTGCCTTGTACCTCGGTTGTGATCTGTTTAGTTCAGGCTTCCTTTTTAGTACCCATTTATTCTTCAATGCTCTCTTACCATTAGGCAACTCCATCAATTCATAACTGTTGTTCTTATGCAAGGATTTCATCTCTTCATGCATAGCTCTCAACCACTTTTTTTTTCTCGTCATGCAACAGAACCTCTTGATAATTTTCTGGCTCTCTCCCATCAAAAAGCAACAAATACTCATCACTAGTATACCTTTTGGAAGGTTGACACTTTTTAGTAGATCATCTTAACTGTGTTTCAGTAGGCAACTCTGAAGTAGCTTGTTCTTGCTACTGTTCTAGGACATCATTCTTAATTGTAGGATTTTATTCTACATCATCAACTGCAGACTCATCATTTCTGGCAACTGTATCAACCTGTTCTTCTTGAAAATCTTCCTTGTGTTCATTATGTCCCATTGAGTTAGGAGAGACTGGACCCAAATCAACTTGTTCTTCACTCAAAAGGCTTTGGCTTCTTAACCCGATCCAAGTCTTCAATGGTTTGATTTGCAAAGAAGACAACATCTCTGCTTCTTATAATCTTTTTGGTAGCTGGATCCCATAACTTGTACCCAAACTCTTCATTTGAATAACCTAGGAAGTTACACTGTTTAGTCGTGCTGTCAAGCTTGGACCACTCGTCTCTAGGAACATGACCAAATGTCCTGTAGCCAAACACTCTCAAGTGCTCAAAGGAAACAAATTTTCCTGTCCAAATCCTCTTTGGAATATCATCCTCTAAAGGATATGATGGAGGCAGATTAATCAAATCAACGGTTGTCCTCATGACCTCACCCTAAAAAGACTTAGGCAATTTTGCATGAGAGAGCATACACCTAATTCTATTATAGATGATTTTATTCATTCTCTCAACTACACCATTTTGTTGTGGGGTCTTAGGAACCGTCTTCTCAAGCCTGATGTCATGACTTCTGAAGTATTGCTCAAATGATCCCCTATATTCACCACCATTGTTTGCTCTAACAAATTTTAACTACTTACTAGTTTCCCTCTCAACCTTCACATGAAAATCTTTGAATACATCAAGTACCTGGTATTTGGATTTCAAAGCATATGGCCACATCTTTCTTGAATGATCATCAATAAAAGTTACAAAATAAAGTGCACCACCAAGAGTATTACTTTGCATAGTACAAACATCAACATGAACTAAATCAAGAATATCTAGTTTTGCATGTGAAGGAAATCTACAAAATGCAACTCTACTTTGCCTTCCAGATAGACAATGTGTATAAGGTAATAATGACGTACCTTTAACTAGTAGAAGCTTCTTTCTGGCAAGAACTTGAAGTCTTTTTTCACTTATGTGACCAAACTGCTTATGCCATAGCTTAGTAGAAGCTTCATTCTCAACAATGTTCACATCTCCTTTGACTAGTCTCGCTTTTGTCTTGTAGAGAGTATTGCTTTTCTTCCTCCTAGCTAAAACAAGAGAACCCTTAGTAAGCTTCCACTTACCCTCTCCAAGGTAACTATGGTAGCCCTCATCATCAAGCTTCCCAATAGAGATCAAACTAAAGCGCATTTCAGGAACATGTCTAACATATTTCAGAACCAATTTGCACCCAATGCTAGTTTTTAGCTCTACATATCCCATGCCAACAATTTCACATTTTGCTTCATTTCCCATTCTAACCCAACCAAAACTGTCACTGGTGTAGGAAGAGAAGAAATATTTATGTGCAGTGATATGAAATGATGCTGTTGTATCAACCACCCAAGTGGAATCTTAGCATGCCAGGTTTACACACGCATCATCACAAACAATGATCGTATCACCATCAGATGCAACTGCTGCAATGTCTTTGTCATCTTTCTGTTTTTCACATTTTCCTTTAAATTGTTCTCTTCTGAATTTTCTGCACTCTCTCTTAATGTGCCCTGACTTGCCACAATAAAAACACTTTATCTCTTTTCTGGACTTTAACTTTCCTCTTGACTTGTCACGATTATAATCATTTGAAGGTTTTCTGTTTTTGCTTCTCTCCCGTCTCTTTGTAACAAGTGCTTTTGTATTAAAGGAAATACCTAACTCTATTCTTCTTGCCTCTTCATTAAACATGTTGTCTTTTACCATGTTGATAGTTATCACACCATTTGGGGCGGAATTACTCAATGATACCACCAAAGTTTCCCAACTGTCTGGTAAGGAACTCAACAAAAGTAATGCTTGTACCTCATCATCTAGCTCAAGCTTCATGGTAGACAACTCATTTAACAATCCTTTAAATTTACTGAGATGCTCTATAACACTATTACCATCCTTGTACTTTAAATTCACAAGCCTTTTTATCATAAAGGCTTTGTTATGTGCAGTCTTTATTTCATAGAGACTCTCTAATTTCTGCCAAAGGTTATATGCATCAACTTTCTTGGCTACATGATGGAAGACACTTTGATCAACCCACTGCCTAATTTTTCCAATGGTTTTCCTATTTAATTTCTTCCACTCATCCTCAGTTGTAGTAACTGACTTATAACTCTTGCATTCAGTGGGCTCAAACAACTCTTTGCAATATAGAATATTTTCCATCATAGTCTTCCAAATTGAATAATTGGAAGCTATGAGTTTAATCATTCCACTGCCAACCTCCTCCATCTAATTCACACAAGAGATCCCACTGATAATCAACTTGGCTCTAATACCACTTGTTATGGTAAATTCACAATATTCCAACAAACATAAAAAATTTTCTACCATTTATTTATGCAAAACTAAATAGGCAATATCAACTAGCAACAATAAATAAATAAATTCATGCAACAAAAAAATAAATCAGACACCAGAAATTTTTTTACATGGAAAACCCCCAATGCGAAGGGAAAAACCACGGGACCTAGTTCAGTTCAAACTTCCACTATCAACAATAATGGGTTATACTTGTCTTTTCTAAAATAATCTCTAGAGACTGCCAAATACATTAAGAGCACATATAGCCTTGTATTATACAATCTCTCTTGGCAAAAACAAAGAAAATTGGAGAAAGTATACCAAAAATACCGTTATTGTTCATGGGCAGTAACATCAGTTCTCAAGTTCAAAATCTGATCTTCACTTTTCAGATTGTAGTTACTTGAGTTTCAAACCTTTCGTCTAAATTTCAACTCGATCGCACCATAGCTGAAGCAGGATCGGCTTGTTGATGAAGTCTGGGCAGTGAGATACGTTTTCCCTTTCTCTCTCTTCTTTTCTCTTTATTTTTTTTTATCTCCTTTTTTTTATTTTTATTAATGTACTTGACTTGATCCCCAAGCAGATGGGGCCCACTCCCTCACATTAAAGGGAGTCCAAAAAATTTTAATTTAAAATTATTTATTTATCATTGTTTAAAAACCATTTTTTGTACAGGATGTTCTTGAATCACATATAAGACCAAATCATAAAAAAGAATCAGATAAATATCTCTTGAGTCGATGATATTGGATGAAATTTTCCGTACCTAAAAACAAAACACATTAGAGGAAAAACTCCATTGTATACGTACACAAGTACGAGCATGGATATTCCTCAACTTTCTTTTATTTGACAACCATCAATGCAAAAAGTCACCCACTTATTTTCTTGATGGACGTTGCCTCCTTTTAACTCTTGTGGGCTGATTGATTGGATAATTCAATTGCAACAAAGTTGATTGAGGTTTTACAATCCAATAATTAATTAATTAAATTTTCATAATTATCCCATTATTAAAATTATATTTATAAAATAAATTTTACAAATTTTAAACATTATTATCCTTCATTACTCTCATTAAAGAAAAGACTGCTTATTCTCATATTTATGTGCTAAAAATGATAATTTATTTTATCTTATTTTATTTTTACTTTCCATCATAAATAATTCTTCCATTGTCTTTAATTTATCTCTTTTTCTTAATCTTTTAGAAGAAAATATGATTGAGAAGAAAAGTATATTTCATCATAATTCATTGGTGCAGAGTACATCAGTATATAAAGGAATTACAAGGATCACATATTACAATCGTAATCACACTAAATCAGCCTAAATATATTCTTGCCAAATATACACCAATACCTAAATAAGGCAACGACTCACATAGTTCTCCAATACTCCCCCTCAAGCTGGCGCCAATGGATCAATGGAGCCAAGCTTGAACATAAGGCGATGAAAAACAGTAGAAGAAAGAACTTTAGTGAAGGCATCTGCAAGCTGATCACTGGATCTGATATAGTGTGTTTGGATCACCTTGGACTGAACTTGTTGCCGAATGAAGTGACAATCTACTTCAATATGTTTTGTTCTTTCATGAAAAACAGGATTGGCGGTGATGTGCATAGCTGCTTGATTGTCGCAGAACAATTTCATCGGACTAGTAGGAGAAAATCCAAGATCTGTCAGCAGGTTTTTAAGCCACACCATCTCACATGATGCTGCCGCCATTGCACGGTATTCAGCTTCAGCACTTGAACGTGCTACAACAGGTTGCTTTTTACTTTTCCAAGACACCAGATTCCCTCCAACAAACATACAATAGCCCGTAGTGGATCGTCTATCAATTGTATTGCCTGCCCAATCTGAATCCGAGAACCCAATGATGTCAGTGTGCCCATTTCTTCTCATTACAATGCCACGCCCAATTGTTTTCTTCAAATATCTCAAAATCCTTTTCACTATACACAAGTGAACAACTGTTGGTGCATGCATATGCTGACTAACCAAACTCACAGCGAAGGAAATGTCAGGTCTAGTGATTGTTAAATAAATAAGCTTCCCAACAAGCTTTTGATAGTAATTTGGAGAATCAAGAGGATCCCCCAATTTATCAAGTTGGAGTTTACTATCAAAAGGAGTGTTGGCGGGTTTGGAATTGAGCATATTAGAATCACGAAGCAAATCTATAGTGTATTTTCGCTGATTAAGAAATAAGCCTTTGCGAGAAGTCGCAACCTCAATGCCAAGAAAATACTTGAGTGGGCCGAGATCCTTAACAGGAAATTTACCTTGGAGTTTCTTCTTCAGTGCAGCAATAGAATCAGCATTACTCCCAGTTATAATGAGATCATCCACATAAATAAGCACCATTAACTTTTCAGTTTGTCCAGTTTGAACATATAACGAGGAATCTGCAGAACTTCTTGTAAAGCCAAGATCTTCCAGAGTAGAACTTAACTTGGCATGCCATGCTCGAGGACTCTGTTTCAGTCCGTAAATTGACTTGTTTAGCTTACACACACGAGAAGGATCTCCACACAGAGGGTGTCCTGGAGGAATTTTCATGTACACCTCTTCTTCAAGTTCGCCGTGCAAAAAAGCATTCTTTACATCCATTTGTGATAAAGACCAGCCATGATTTGCAGCAATGGATAACAAAACCTTGACAGTGGACATTTTGGCAACAGGAGCAAATGTCTCCTTATAATCTACACCAAAATGTTGTGTGAATCCTTGAGCAACAACACGAGACTTAGGTCTTTCAATTGATCCATCAGGATTGAACTTGAATCGGTACACCCAGCGACATCCAACCACATGTTTTCCAGGTGGAAGATGCACAATATTCCAGGTGTTAGTTTCTTCTAGAGCTTTCAATTCATCATCCATAGATTTTCTCCACATGGGTTGAGAGTTAGCCTCATGAAAATTCTTAGGTTCATGGACACTTGAGATTGCTGTAAGATAAGCCAAATGTGAAGTAGATAAGTTTTGATAACTCAAGAATTTTTCAGGAGGATACCTGACAGCAGCTGCAATATAATCGCGAAATTTGGCCGGCGGATGACGTTCCCGTGGAGGGTTGCGTCGAGGAAGAGTGGTCTGTTCAGATATATCAATGTTGGGAGCTGATTCTTGAACAACTTGATTTATAGTACTTTCAACAGATGCTTCAGTTGGATGCTGTATTGTAGGTGCAATAGATTGTTGTTCAATATTTGCAGCAACCTCTGGCAGTGGAACAAAGTCAGATAATATCTCCCCTTGATTGGAATTTTCAAAGATGGGACTAGTTTCCACAAATTGAACATCTCTTGAGACAAAAAGTCTCTTGGCTGTAGTGTCATAGCATCGATAGCCCTTTTGTGTTTGAGAATACCCCAGGAATACACATTTTACAGCCCTGGGATCGAGCTTATCTCTTCGTTGAGTTGCCGATAAATGCACAAAGCAGGTGCAGCCAAAAACCTTGAGATGAGATAAATCTGGTTTCTTCTGCTGTAAAACTTCAAGAGGACAAAGAAAGTCCAGTACTCGACTGGGTAAGCGATTAATTAGATATGTAGCAGTAAGAACTCCATATGACCAAAAATGTTTTGGAACATTCATTTGCATCATTATAGCCCGAGTCTTTTCTAACAGATCACGATTTTTTCGCTCTGCTACTCCATTTTGTTGGGGTGTGTTAACACAGCTTGTTTGATGCACTATACCATGTGAAATTAAGTAATTTTTCATGTTATGTGAGGTATATTCAGTGCCATTATCAGTTCGCAAGGTTTTAATATGAGCCGAAAAATGAGTTATCACCAATCTATGAAAGTCCTTGAAACATTCAAAAACTTCACTCTTTGATTTCAATAAATAAACCCAAGTGACCTTTGAAAAATCATCAATGAAAGTCACAAAGTATTTAAAACCATCAATAGACAAAGAAAAAGGTCCCCACACATCTGAGTGAACAAGCTCAAACATCTCAGATGATTTAGACAAAGATAAATTGAAAGGAAGTCTTGTAGACTTTGAATAATGACAAATATCACAGCCATCAGTTCCCTTTGGAAGACTAGGATGAATTTTGTTAAAGACTGACTCGGAAGGATGGCCTAGACGTTGATGCCATAATGAATGTTTATTTGTAGAAGAAAAAGAAGCTTGGAAACCCTTGCAAAGTCGATCATCAGAGGAAAAATAGAAAAGCCCATGTAACTGAAAACCCTCACCAATCGTCTTCTTTGTAATACGGTCCTGGAACAAAACCTTGTCAGATGTAAATAAAACATCACAGTTAAGAGTGGAGGTTAATTGCTGAACCGAAAGTAATTGCACCGGAAATGAAGGAACATAGAGGACTTCTGATTCTATGGTTTTAGAAACCAACTTAGTTTTTCCCTTACCCTGAACAGGAACATCTTTACCATCTGCTACTGAAACAAAGGTAGAACTAGAGCAAGGACGGAAGTTATATAGATTGGTTAACTTATTTGACATATGATTTGAGGCACCTGAATCAACTACCCATAAATCATGAAAATTACTAATTTCTAGTGTAGTGGTGAAAGCTGTGAAGATACCTTGGCTGTTTTCTGGATTGGAATCAGCAAGAAATCCAGCAAATTTAGACAACAGTGCTGTCGGCTTGTCTTGATCCTGACCAGCAGCCTCATTGAGAGATTCCTGACCGCGTTTCTCTTGTAGATAGGTTGTAAAATCCTTCAAGAGTGCCATGGGATTAGAAAAAAAAGAATCAGTTGTTTGAGCTGCAACATTAGCCTTGTGGTTGAAACCACGTTTGTGATCACCACCCCTCTTGTCCTTTGTGAATTTTGGTTTGAGTTCTGGATGGAGAACCCAACAACGATCTGATGTATGCCCAGGTGCATTACAGTGTTCACACTTAAGATCCAATCGTTTTCCTTTGATGGATTTACCTTCATAATTTTTATGAGCAATGTAGGCTCGTGTGTCTGAGGAATTAGTCACAGTTTCACGAATCATCACCTTTCTACGGACTTCTTCACGTTGAATAGTTGAACAGACACTCTTCAAGGAGGGCAATTCTGGACTCATTAGAATATGACATCTGAGATCCTCAAACTCCGAACCGAGACTAGCCAGCACCTGAAAAACTCTGTCTTCTTCTGTTCTTTTCTTTAGAACAACTGGATCAACAGTATGAGGCCTGTAGACCTCCAATTCGCTCCACAGACTCTTAAAATTGCCAAGCAAACTCACGAATGGCCTTCCATCTTGTCGAAGAGCATTAACTTCTTGTTGAATTTGAAAAATTCGTGCCGAATTGTTCTGATTTCCATACATGTCTCGAAGGGCTTCCCAGAGATCTAGAGAAGATTCAGAATAACTGAAAATCTCAGCTATATTGCGCTCCATGGAATTAAGAATCCAAGACATGACAAGCTGGTCCTTTGATAACCAAATCTCATATTCGGGTGAATAAAAAACAGGAGCCTTCTCCTTTCCATTGATAAATCCTAACTTGGATCTTCCACCAAGAGTAATTGTAACAGCTCTTGACCAAGGTAAATAGTTAAATTCATTCAGCAACACCGAACACAACCTTTGAGATGTGTTTGATTCACCATCAGCAACAAAACCAGAAGGAGCCGTAATCAGATCTTTGACAAAGCCTTCACCACTGTTGTTGCCTGCCATGTTAATAAAAAGCAGAACAAAGGATCAAATTTTCGCTCTGATACCAAGAAGAAAATATGATTGAGAAGAAAAGTATATTTCATCATAATTCATTGGTGCAGAGTACATCAGTATATAAAGGAATTACAAGGATCACATATTACAATCGTAATCACACTAAATCAGCCTAAATATATTCTTGCCAAATATACACCAGTACCTAAATATATTCTTGCCAAATATACACCAGTACCTAAATAAGGCAACGACTCACATAGTTCTCCAATACTTTTAAATATCTTGTGACAGCACATAACAACATATTCTTGCGCAGATACTTTCCCTAGAAAATTTCCTTTCACCCTTGTCTCTTTTTATCTGTCAATCAGTGCTGCTTGTCGTGTTTCTGCTGTATAGAAGTCATTTGTTTGGCTGTCCAGAAACTTGAGGAAAGGAAAAGAAAGAAAAAGTGGAACATTCTTAATTTTCTCTGGATTTAGCTCCCGGGAAAATAAGGAAAAATTGAAATCCTCTATTTTTTTAATAGCTGTCCAACTCAATTTTTTTTCCGTGTCTTTGATTAGTTTTGGTTTTGATAACCAAATGACTTTTTTCGCACATTTTCTCGACTACCAGGCAGAGCCTTCTCTTTCTGTCTCTTTCCGTCGGTGGGTCGCATATTGTTAGAATCCGTATCACGAATGCCTTCATGCACCGATAGTCTGATGCGACCAGACAAACGTTATCCTTTGCTTGGTGGATGGGGAAGTGTACAAAAGATCACGGAGCTTTAGTGGATACGGTAACATCAGTCACTCTCTTATCAAATGCAGAATAAGTAGTCTTTATCAGAATATTATAAGGAAAGTTCTACGTTACATTTATCATCACTCCGTTTGCTTTTGACCTTAAATGAATACTTATCTCTACAAAATAAAAAATATTTTTTAATTACCTAAAATTTGGATTAAAGTAATTTTTTGAAAATTCATCCAGTATTTGAAAAATGATTTTAAAAACAATTTTAAAATATAATTTTTCTAAATAGTTTTAGGTTATATTTCATTTCCTAAAAATACCAGAAAAAAAAATGTTAAAAAAAATGGTTTTTTCATATTTGATTTACCTCTAAAATAATATAAAATATAATTAAAATTAATTTAAAATTATTCAATTTTACTATAATAAAGAGTAAGGAGTAAAATGGGTTTTAACAAACGTATACAAATAATTTATTAAATTTAAATTTATTTTTATTCTTCTTTACTTTTTCTTCTATTCTACTTTTTTTTTTTTTTTTCATATTTTTCCTTAAATTTTTTGGGAACTAAACACAACCTTAGGATATAATTTACTTATTTTACTTATTGTTGGATGCCATGAAAACAAAAGCTAAAAGATTTTCATTTTCATAATCCTTGGGTAGAGACAAGAAAAGTTTGTTAAAATACATTACCTGATGTTGGTTTAGATGCACTTCATGTTAGGTTTTTTTTTTTGAAATCATAAAAATTTCATAATATTTATGTTGAAAAAGTAAGTCTTTAAAGCTTGTTATTACTGAATTTTAAAGATATAAAATAAATTTATATCTAGCTTTATATAAAAATTTATAATTTTAAAAATAAAAATAGAAAATATATTTGACTATCTAATTTTCTTTCCTTTTCACCTTTTTATGGTCATTTGAAAAAAAAAATTATAAATTTTACTTATTTTTGTTTCCTTATATATTTTTTCTTTTTTCTTTTATTTTCCTTAACCTTTTCTTGAAACAAGCATAACCCCTTAATCTTTTTTTTTTTTTTTTCCTCTCAAATTTTCTATGTACGAAACAAAACATGGGAATGCTTCCAGAGCTATGGTTAACTAATTTTTTGTTTTTGTTAAAAATAACTTATTTTCATATTTTAGATAATTTGTTTTTTTTTTACTCTTTAATTTATTGATTTATTACTTATTTCCTATTTTTTTTACTAAATAAAAAAATTAAGTTTTTTTTTAATGTTAAAAGTAAATCACCATGATTAAAGAATTAAAGTGATCGATTTTTTTTTAACACTTAATAAAAATAAAATATTAAAAAAAAAAAACAAATAGCTTAATGATTAACCCTATCAAACATTATTTAGTCTTTAAGTTGTATTTAAAAGAAACTCAAAAAAGAAAAAAAGAAAAAAAAATGTTTTGAGTTAAAAAACTGATCCACCAAATAGGAATGATGAGAACATAAGTTGGGTAAATGGGATTAGGCTGAGCTGATGATTGAAGCTGTGGCGCAATTGAAAATTCGGACGACTTGTTGAGATTAATGAAAGTGGAAAACAAGACAAATTGAGAAAGAACCATCCACTTCAAAGGTATGAAGTATGTTAAAGTTTTAACTGATAACACCTGCAGAACGGAAAAACATGCATGAGATGATGCATTTATGCATATATATGATACAACCCTTTGATATGCGTACAACAGAGATTACAAAAACACATAAAGACACATTTTCTACTATAATGGCTTTCTTCAACCTCTCACTCGTCACGTGTTATTCTCTTCCACTTTCCAAACTACGTCATCCACTGCAATCATTAACGAGGAAAAGTACTAGTC
The DNA here is from genome assembly GCF_030704535.1 of Vitis vinifera. NCBI lineage: Eukaryota > Viridiplantae > Streptophyta > Magnoliopsida > Vitales > Vitaceae > Vitis > Vitis vinifera. The sequence goes on along the minus strand of NC_081807.1, from coordinate 20,995,256 downwards.
AACTTCTTCGTATATGGGAAGACATGGGCGAATTATGTGAAATTAATGACAAAATTGAAGGATGGATTACCTTAGGCAGGGCATTGGAATCCTGAAGGTGGAGTCTTGCCACAGCCAACAAGGACTTGAAGAGCAATGGGTATGATGATATTGACGTTAAGAAGCTTGACTTTGATGGCGGTGCAAAGACAGACGGCAGCGTCCAAGTCCACAAGCCCTTGCAGCACTGGACAGCATGTGTCCTTAGCACTACTTCCTATCCCAATGTGCACAAGCCCTCCCAACAAATCCACACATGCACCTAGCTTCAGAGTGTCAATGGGGCATGTCTGTTGTGGTGGGGGCCTCCCCTTGGGTGGTGGTGGTGGTGGTGGGCACGGTGTTGGTGGCGGTGGGGGATGAACCACTGGTGGCGGTGGGGGCTGAACCACTGGTGGCTTGGGCACATAAGGTGGTTTTACAACAGGAGGCCTTACAATAGGAGGTTTGGGCACATGAGGCGGATTTAGAACAGGAGGCTTCTTTTGTGGTGGGGGCCTCCCCTTGGGGGGTGGTGGTGGTGGGCACGGTGTTGGTGGCGGTGGGGGATGAACCACTGGTGGCGGTGGGGGCTGAACCACTGGTGGCTTGGGCACATAAGGTGGTTTTACAACAGGAGGCCTTACAATAGGAGGTTTGGGCACATGAGGCGGATTTAGAACAGGAGGCTTGGGCACATAAGGCGGCTCCACAACTGGAGGATTAGGTACATATGGTGGTTTTACAGCAGGAGGCTTGGGTGGCATAGGTGTATGCGGTGGCTTGACATGTGGAGGATGTTTAGGTGGAAGAGGCGGAAGGGGGTGCTTTACCTTGGGTGGTTTAGGAGGAGTTGGGGATGGGCAGTAGGAACAAGCAAGAGAAGTGAGAAGTGTAGCGAAGTTGAGAAGGATGACCAACCAGGTAGCCAGACCATGCTTCCCCATAACGCAAAACCCAGCAAGTGCCTGTGGATGAAAATCCATGTTAGTCACTAGCCTTCTTTATAGTGTATCCAACTGTGTGGGGAAGAGACATGACCCCACAAATCGCCCTATTTTCTCCGTAGTCGATTGGATCATTTGTCATGACCCAATTGACTTAAGGAGCACCACAAATCACTCTGAATATGTAGCATCGAACTTCAATGCCTCTAGCTTCAAGTTGGGCTGCAGATAAGTACTTTTGCTTCGAATTTCAACTTTTCCGGACGAGAATCAGGGAGACGCGGTTTCTGAATGAGGATGTTTTAACTTGTAGCGACTGTTGAGCCCGTGATTGAGCTAAAGGACCAAAAAACCACATGTGACTCTCTTACTAACTTCATTTTCCTACGTTTAAAACTGCATGAGACGACAAACCTCACATAGATTTTTTGTAGGGGAGGTCCATCCCTTGAATAGACTAGTAATCCGCATCTAGTTCACAGGACATCCACGATGTCGGCCACGTATAAATCTGCAGAGACTTGGTACCATATTTCTCGCATAAGTTTATGCACAGATGCCAGTATAGATTTCCCTGGTTACAGATGCATTTCTAGAATTGAATTATTTTATGTGGTTGTGTTAACATGATTTCTTCAAGGACCACATGCAATGGCATGTAGCTCAAACCATGTACCATGCACCCTCCACCGCCCGACACATGCAGATCTCAGATGAAAGTTTTGCTTTCTCTTCCTCTTCCCCTTCATTTATGTATGGTCTTGGTGTTGGATTTAAGGGTATGGAAACAAAAGACTAACCCAAAAGACAAACAAAGAACAAAATGAATAAGAAGAAGACAAACAAAGAACAAAATGAATAAGAAGAAAAATTTATCGCCTGAGGCGTAACAAACATTGTCCTTGAAATAGATCCACCCTCCTTGAAAAATAACTCGGTATACTAAAGTACCAGTGGTCTACTTCTAGGATTCAACAGTCAGATCTCGCATTGGGTGCACTCTGTAAATGAGATGTGTACAACTCGGGTTTTGAAAAAATTCCTTTAGATAGATGTATAAAAATACTCTTTGAAAAACTCTTTTTAAAAATTCTCTGAAAAATTGGTATTCATATATAGAAAGTAAGGGGTGACCTACTTTTATAGGCCACTAACACAATCCCAATAAGAATCGACTTGTAATCAGAACAAGACTCAAAGTGGAAGGGGATTCTACTTATAAAAGGAATGAGACTCCATTATCACAATCCCAATAGGACTCTTCCAAAAAATATAAGACTCATAGAATAAAATACCCCACAAAGTGTAAACGCAATTTTTTTTTGAGGAAAAAAAAAATCCAATGCATCAATAATGGTGCCCAAAGGCTATGAACCAGTCTGAGGACAAATAAGTATTGAATCACAAAACACGGTGAAAATAAATTTCTATGAACCGGTGTTTCTTGATGTAACTCAAGGGAATTTTATTCACATGGTTTTCTTAACTAAACTACGAGCTGTACAAAACCGGTTGGCACAAATAGGTCATGCGCCTTACCTAGATATTCATGAGAGCTTTAGAGAACCTGCCTAAGTTCTCATAGGAAGCGGCCCCACCTCCACTCTCATATAGGTGAATCCATCAAGTATGTTTTGCATTTAAACATACCACCCATAAGGAATATGGTATTCATTAAGAGTAAATACTCAACCTTAATCAATGCAGTATACGCTCTATTTACACCATAAGGATGAACTCTCATACAATTAGAGTTGATAAAGCACCTCAAGTCAACAAGTGATTTGTTATTACCCATATGAACCTACTTTATGAAATTTCCATTGTAATAGGTTGGGTTACCACCACTCTTGACTTCTATAATAGGGATAAGCCCTATCCCCCTCGATGTTTCTTCCACTAGTTTCTTATTTCGTGGTTTGGTCAAAGGATTGGCCAAATTCAACTCCGACCTCACAAATTCTAGGATATAACCCTTGTTTCAAGCAACTGCCGTACAATATTATGCCTTCAACGTATATGTTTGTTCTTCCCATTAAATATTTTACTCTTAACATTAGCAATTGCAACTTGGCTATCACAACGCATAGACACAAACAGGGTTGGTTTCATCCATAAAGGGATATCTGCTAAGAGGTTTCTAAGCCATTCAACCTCAAAACTTGCTTTCTCTAAGGTAATAAACTCAGCCTCCATAGTAGATCGAGTAATGCAAGTTTGCTTGGCAGACTTCCAAGAAACTATACTTCCACCAAGGATGAAAACATATCAACTAGTGGATTTCATCTCATCTAAATTCGAGATCCAATTTGCATCACTAAATCCTTCAAGGACACTTGGAAGTCCACTAAAGCACAAACCATAGTTAATGGTGCCTTTCAAATACTTAAGGACTATACGAACAACAATCTAATGGTCCTAATTAGGACTTTGGGTGTACCGACTCAATCTACCTACTGCATAAGCAATGTCAGGTTTGATACAGTTCATTAAGTACATTAGGCTCTTTATGATCCGAGCATACTCTATTTGGGCAACACTATGTTCTCTATTTTTCTTTAGCTGTGAGCTGGGATCATAAGGAGTTGACACTGGTTTACAATCAAAGTGTTCAAACTTCCTTAGGATCTTTTCAACATAGTGCTCTTGAGAAAGTTTAAACTCATTAGGTGTTTTAGTTATTTTCATTCTTAAAATCACCTCTGCCTCTCCTAGGTTTTTAATATCAAACTTAGAACCTAAGAATTTCTTGGTCCCACACACAACCTCTAGGCTAGTTCCAAAGATCAACATGTCATCAACATAAAGACATATGACTACACATGTGTTATCCTCATACTTGCTATAGATACACTTATCAACATCATTAATGGAATATCCATTAGTTACTAACACATGATCAAACTTGTTGTGACACTGTTTGGGAGCTTGTTTTAACCCATATAGTGATTTAACCAACTTACACACCTTTTTCTCCTTTCTTGGAACTACACAACCCTTAGGTTGTTCCATATAAATTTCTTCTTCCAAATCCCCATTCAAGAATGTAGTCTTGACATCTATTTGGTGTATCACTAAATTATGAATGGAAGCTAGAGCAATCAATACTTTAATTGATGCTATTCTAGTCACAAGGGCAAATGTGTCAAAGTAATCTACATCTTTTCTTTATTTAAAGTCTTTGGCAACTAAACGAGCTTTATACTTCTCTATAGACCCATTTTGTTTCAACTTTCTTTTAAAGATCCACTTACAACCAATGCTCTTTGCACCATGAGGTAAATCTACTAACTCCCATGTATGGTTGTACATGATTAATTCGATTTCACTATTAATGACCTCCTTCCAAAATGGTGCATCAGGAGAAGTTATAGCTTTTTTTTGTAGAATCTAGGGTCATCATCTATTAGGAAGGTGTAGAAACCATCTCCAAGGTTTGTTTCTTTCCTATCTCTTTTACTCCTTCTAGGTTTAAATTCAGAAGGTTCAATAGACTCGTCTCTACTTGTTTTCTGAACTTGTTGTTCACTATTTAGTATCATAGGAAAGATGTTTTCAAAAAAATCTACATTCTTTGTTTCTATTATAGTATTGACATCTACAAGACTGTTTTATGACTTAGTAACAAGAAACCTACATGCCACACTATTCTCAGCATAGCCAATGAACTTTTTTAGGTTCAGGGAGAAGAACTTTAGCTAAACACCCCCATACTTTCAGGTATGCTATATTAGGTGCATAACCCTTCCACATCTGATAAGGAGTTTTACTAGTTTTCTTGTAAGGCATTCTATTTTGAATATGACATGCGAATAGGATAGCTTCCCCCCACAAGTTCAAGAGTGCTCCTGAACTTACCAACATTGCATTCATCATTTCTTTTAAGGTCTTATTTTTCCTTTCTGCTACTCCATTAGACTCAGGGGAATAAGGAGGAGTAGTTTTGTGAATGATCCCATGATCTTCACAAAAATAATTGAAGGGGTTGGACTCATCCTCTCTTCCCCTATTAGTTCTAAGCCTTTTAATTTTCTTATTTAGTTGATTTTCCACTTCATTTTTGTACTTGATGAAAACATCTCTTGGTTCATTTTTAATTTCTCGAAAGATATACCCTTGTATACCTTGAGTAGTCATCTATGAAAGTTATGTAGAATCGTTTACCACCTCTAGTCATTGTATTTTTTAGGTCTCCTAAGTCACTGTGTATTAAACTTAGTAGATCTGATTATCTTTCAACTGATTTGCAAGATTTTTTTGTGGTTTTAGATTCTACACAAGATTCACATTTTCTATGGTTTTCTAAGGACAGTTTAGGGATTAAACTCAATTCAACCATTTTCTTCATATATGAAAAGTTCACATGTCCTAGTCTACCATGCCAAATATCACAAGAATCAACTATGTAAGCAGAAGAAGAAGATGCATTATTATTGATAATATCATAAACATTCAACATAAATAAACCCTAAATACAATAGCCCTTTCCCACAAATTCATCATTCTTGGTTAAAACTATTTTATCAGAGTCAAACAAGATCCTCACTCCTGCTTTTCCAAGCAGAGATACTGACATCAAGTTCCAACGGATATTTGGCACATGAAGAACATCACTGAGGGCAAGCACTTTTCCAAAGGTTAGCTTGAGGAGAACTTTTCCTTTGCCAATCACTAGAGTAGATCTAGAATCACCCATGAACACTTGTTTCTCTCCTTCATTTACAGTGGTATAGGAAGTAAATGCACTTCTATTCCCACAGATGTGCTTAGTAGCCCTAGAGTCTACCACCCAGTCCTTCATATTGGTGACCATGCTCACCTCAGAAGAGATTACTGTTGTGATCACCTTTGCCACTGCTAGATTGCCTTTGAATTGAACTTCTCAGTTCTCTTCCTATGGTGACATTGAATTGCATAGTGTCTAGACTTGCCACAGACAAAGCAATTACCTCGTTTTTTAATAGTTGAGTTCTGGACCTTGTTTGATGCAATGGGCTTGGTCCTAGAGTTTTGTTTCCTGGACCTGTTGTTTTTAGGTTTAGATTTTTCTTCTACTACATTAGCTTTAGAAGACATTTCCTTAGCTTTCTCAATATTGTCCCTATTTCGGTTTTGTTTCTCAATCCTAATATGGATTATTACATCCTCTAAGGACATTTGTTTCCTTTTATGTTTCATGTTATTTTTATAGTATTTCCAAGACTCTAGAAGAGTCTCTACTCAATAACCAACCACAAAAGATTTGGGTAATTTAATGCCTTCAATAGCTAAGTCATTAATCAACAAGTGGTAGTCATGGATTTGAGATGATACATCTCTATCCTCGGTCATTTGGAAATTTCTAAAATTCCCTATGGCACATTTCTGAGTTTCTGCATCTTCCAAAATATATTTTTTATTCATTGCATCCCAAATTTCTTTTGCAACTTTAAATTAACAATAAATATAAAAAAGTTCATTAGAAAGGGTACTCAGAATAGCATGCCTAACTTATTTATTTCTTATTTCCCAGGTTGGTAACAGATGAGAACTATCTTCTAGTTTTGAAATTGTCAAAATGTGTTCCAAGTTCACTACATCAATTGCAGAGAAAACCCTTTCTTGTCATCTCTTAAAGAATGTCTTGTTGAATGGATCAATTTTAGAGGTGTTAGGACGGGTGTGAACTAGGGAAGCTTCCATTTGGATTTATTTCAAGATTATTGGATTTAAGGGTATGGAAACAAAAGACTAGTCCAAAAGACACAAACAAATAACAAAATGAATAAGAAGAAAAACTTATTGGTTGAGGCGTGACAAACTTTGTCATTGAAATAGATCCACCATCCTTGAAGAATAACTCAGTGCATTAGGGTACCAGTGGTCTACCTCTAAGATTCAAAAGTCATATCTCGCCTTAGGTGCACTCTGTAAGCGAGATGTGTACAACTCGGGTTTTGAAAAAATTCCTTCAGATAGATGTATGAAAATACTCTCTGAAAAACTTTTTTTTTTTTAAATTCCCTAAAAAATTGGTATTCATATATAGAGAGTGATGGGTGTGACCTGCTTTTATAGGTCACTAACACAATCCCAACGGGAATCTACTTGTAATTAGAATAAAACTCAAAATAGAAGATGATTCTACTTATAAAAGGAACGAGACTCCACTAGCACAATCTCAATAAGACTCTTTCCAAAAATATAAGACTAATGGAATAAAATAAGGTAAAATAAAATAAAAATAATTCCCAATAGGACTCTTCCCCAAAAAAATAAATAAATAAATAAATAAAGTATTTACACTCTTCCTACACTTGGAGCCATCCTCCTTCAACAATGGAACTTAATTAATTTATATAAGTCCTGTACAACCAAAGGGCTAAATGTACTCTTCCTTGCAGATTAAACTTACTTTGTGTTTATTAGTTTCCAGCATCATCTTCCATTAATTAAGATAGACTTCACATTTTATATTTTTAAAATAAAAATAAATTTAAAGTAATAATTATTTTTTAACATCTCAATTTTATAAACCGTTTTAAAAAAAACTACTATCTTATTTAGCATAAGTTTCAGAAAGCTTTTACATTAATATAAAAATTCATTATATCCAAACATTAAAAAAAAATTAAAATAGGCTAATTAATTACGTTCGTCCTTTCTTGTATAGGGTTTAGTGCCAAAGTGTCTCTATTATTTTGTGTACTATATTCCGCGTTATCGGTTGCCTTTTGTTGACAACTTGACACCGCGATATTAAAGCCAATTTTGAGGGAAAAAGTTAGGACCACATGAATTGGGTAGAACTAGAAGCACACCAGCCTACCAGAAAAATACATAAAGAAAGCAACACTCACAATTTAAGAAAGTTAAATCAGATAAATTTGACCACCATCCAATCAAGTTGATGATTAATAATGCATGACAGCACGACACTACCCATTACCTACTCTAAACTCTAAACTCTAAACTCACTCGCCCTTATCATTTAAGAACACGTTTATTAATGCTAGAACAATCCTTAGTAAGAAATATTTCTTTACGTGAAGTTGAATACAACGTAAATATGAGCTTTGGATGCCAAATTTGACTGACCAGCTTACACCTTGGAATGGTGGGATTTAACTTTTAGCAAAACTTTAAAACCCACTTGTCTTCCTTATGAGGATCAACAGGAAAGATGAAAAATGAATGGATTTATTAGGTCGATCCATCTCCGACGATCAGGTTAATTACAAAACGAAATGGAAGGAAGAGTTGTTTTTGATATCTTATTTGATCATTATATAATTGATGGGTGGATCATGTGTTATACAAAGTCATATTATGATAATGGTGATCAATCCTTGCATGGTTGTGGCATGTGATCTATGTAGGCAGGACACCATTCTTATGATTTTATTACATGATGTCTCTACACTAACCATCCTCTCTCTTTATTCATTTTTAATTGTTTAACTACTCATTTTTCTTTTCTTTCTTTTTATTCACTTTTAATTGTTTTATTATTAATTTTTTTTAAATTTTCAAAAACTTTAATTTTTAAGAAAATTGATAATTCAATATTAATTTAATAAAAATTCTTGAATTTGTATCATCTTTTCGTAATTTACATATTTATTTTCATAATTTATTTCTGCCTTACCCTTTACAATGCTTTGGTTTCTTTTTCCCTTTGATGATTTTTTTTATAAAAGAAAAATAAAAATAAAAGTAAGAGTAGACGAAAAAAGATTTAAACAAATGTGCTTAAAATTTGTCTACCTTTCAATCACCTCCTATTTACATTTTCTTCCACATTTGACATATTTTAGGCCCAGTCACGCTTCAGCAAATTCTCCTTTTCCTCGGTTCGTACCCTGGTAGGAAGGAAAGCCTGAATCTCGAGGCAAAGAGGACAAGAAAGAAAGAAATATCTTGACCTTTTTGCGCCATCGGCTGAGTACCACTGCGACAAACTAGGTCTGAATCGGTCAAAGACCCTCTAGTTTTCAAACTCAAACCACATCTCGCAGCACTCAGATTTGGAAATTTGGAAGAATTGACTAAAATAAAAGATTGTAGGATACAGCCAAGCTTGAGACACATAGTAAAATGGTTATGTCTCCCTCTGCAAGACTCCAATCAATTGTCTTTAGAAAAAAATGGTAACATCGATCCCATCTCCACCTGCCGAGCATTTTTGTTTGGTTCGGCTTGATTCTCTGCACCTCTACTAAAAACCAATATCATTAGCTGTAGTAGAAGGACTAAGTTCAATGGGCCCATGATGCACCTATTTGACTAAATTATCAACTTAGCAAATGGGTGTATTTTCTTAAAAAGTTCATGGAAAGAAAAGATTTCTATTAAATTTGTGGGACAAGAAATATTGTATTGTGGCTTTTTATATCATATTCAACGTCTTTAATTCAATTTCTTAACATGCATAACTAATTAATCTAAATTATTAAATAACAATATAAAAAAATATAGAATTTAGATGCCACAAAATGGGATCATGATATGAAAAATCTAATTTCTTGTATAAAGATAGAGTGCATATACAATCACATGATTATTTCCCAAAATAATAATAATTATGACAAACAATTAATTTGATTAAGTAAATCACCCCCATGCGTAAATTGGGTGTTAATTTTTTTTAAACAATAAATAAATAAATAAGAGAAGCAGTGTAATCATAAATTAAAAATATTAAGAGAAGGAATATGTAAACTCATTTATAATTGAAGACTTTGAATTAAAACAAAGATTTATTCATTTTCTTAATAAAATCAACTTTTTAAGCCTAAGTGTACCAATAAATACTATATTACAAATTGTTATAAAAAACCTTAATTTGATTTAAATCATTAGCACCTTAATCTTATTTCATAATAACTAAAATTTGATTAAAAGAACCTTTGACTATTAATCATAATAATTATAATTATAAATCCAATAATAAATGTAAATTATCAAACTTACTGGTACGTAAAAGAATTATTTTTATATATTATCTCAAATTCATTTCATTTTTTTTATTTTTTTTATGTGAAAATTAAATAATAATACATAAATTTATAATTAATTTTAATTATATTTATTTTTATTATTTTTCATAATAAAATTGAATTGTTTCTTTAATATATATTTTTTCCTTTTTTAATAACCAAAATGGGTGAAAGAGAGCATTATTTATTATTTTAGGTCATTTCATGGGGTTTAGAAAGGTTAATCGAGGAGAATTTGTTTTTAATTTTCTAATATTAAAAGTTATGTGAAATGACCTTTTTGCCCTCTTCCCAAGGAAAATGAACTAAACTTGAAGTGAAAATAAGGTTAGAATTTTGGGTAGTTGTAGGCACGTTGAACAAACTGGTAAGAGGGTAATTTCACCAATATATTATTTTATATTTTAAAAAAAATTGATAAAATAAGGTGATGGTATATAACATAGGTCCAAATAAATTCTCAAAAAAATAAATAAATTATTGTATTAAGATCCAGCTTAACCATCAACATCATGTATTATGTAATAATTTAGATTACAAAATTAAGGCAAGAGAATAAGTAGATGTTGCGTAGGGATCCTATATTCCAAAATCCAAACTGAATCCATCTATCAAAATACTTTTACATGTTTGGCTGCAAAAACCATGACAACCACCCACACACCTATTTTATTGCATTATTCATATACCCTCTGGAATCAGGCATTGTCTTCACCACTACTCATCAATTGTAGACAAAATGGCATTCATCAAAACCTGCAACAAGGCATTATATATCAAAGATCAGACTCAAATCAAACTACATACTTAAAATTGTATGAGCTGGGCTTGTGCTTCGAAAAAAAAGTCACCCCAATTTAACTCTTAATTTTTATCATTAAAAGTAAGTAAAATAATTTAAATTATTAAATGAAGGTACAAATAATGAGATTAAGACATAAAGAATGTGATTAAATATGATTGAGTGAGATCCAGATACATAACAATAAGACTTAAATACAGTATGATATGATATGATATGACTGACTACGCTTTTGGATGGGTACCTCTCTGATGTTACAGTTGGACCCTCAAATTTAACTTGCTAATCCAAAAAAGTCGAAAGAAAAAAAATGTTATATCATTCTAACTTTTTATTTGGGTCGTTTAAAGTGTATAGTGAAATTTGATCCATTAAATAATGATACAAAATATAGACCAAATTAAGTTAATTAGGAACAAATAAGATTAAAGTAAAAAATAATAATAATTAAGACACATATATATAGGACTACTCGATTGATCTTGTGTTTTTGGTGTGACACAGAGGAGACGCCTTTTGGTTCCATAGCTGACCCAACTTAGAATCATGTCTACCCAAGAAAATCATGAGTATTGAATGGAATTGTTGGGACTTAAGGCTAGTACTCATAAGATGAAGGCAGTAGTTGAACTTACTTGGATTAACTGTAACAAGCATTGCAGTTCCTCCAAAGTCGCAGGTGCCACCAGCCACCTTAGTCCTCTGCCAGTAACTATTGAAAGCATATGAAGCATGCGCAAACAATGTATTGGGTTGGAAGCATAACCCGTCGGGCTTAATTGCTTCACAGTCTGCACCTTTTCCGCAGGCATAGTCCATGGCCTCCTGAATTATGGGATCAGGCACCGTCGGCTTTGCGACACACCAAACAGCATACTGGGGTGCCTTATGTAGTGGAGGCGGTGTAGATGGTGGTGGTAGAACCACCGGAGGCTTAAAGACTGGCGGGCTCGGAGCGCGCTTCGGTGAGCTTGGCGCATGCTTGGGGGGACTAGGCAGCTCATATTCAGGAGGATTTGGAACTGGGGAATGTGTAGGAGGGCCTTGGAATATGGGTGGAGTAGTGGGTATGGAAGGTGGCTGTGGGGAAAATGGTGGGCAAACACAAAAGGGAGGGGCTGTCTCTGGTGAGGGAAGTGGTGACAATGAATCAAAAGGTGGTAGAGAAAATGGAGAGCTTATGTATGAGTCAGTATTCTCCAAGTTTACTGCTACTTGTTGCATCTTCCTCCCCCCAGTGACTGAACTTTCACCAAACTCCTCACCTTCAACCTCCAACATTTGTGCTGAACTTCTTGCATCTGCACCAGAAGAAACAAAACTTATAACATACTCATCAACATTAATTAGTAAATTAAACATGCACTAAAATTGAAAGGAAAATATGTTTAATTACCACATGGGGTACTTATAATCAGGGTGGTGACTGAAATGAAGATGAACACAACTATATTGAACATTCTAGTAGAGTGTTTTCTTGGGTCCATAGCAACAAAGCAGCACCAACTTCAACTGAGAATGTTGTCTGCTTCAGCGACCCTCCATAAATACACTTGGGAGATAGCCATAAAAGCAGCTGCTTGAGACAGTAGAGGCCATAATAGGGAAAAGGAAAACGGGGCAAAAGTGGGGTGGCCATAAAGTGGGTACTGCAAACAGTTTGATACGAGTTAAAGATGATTCCTTGGCCTCTAGTTTATAATAAATTGTTGCATTTCAACTGACGAATGAAGATATTTTAGAGAGGTGTGTAGGGGTTGTTTTTGTTGGGAATATATGCTTGCTTGGCAGAAGAGAAAAATGAAGAAATGGATTTTCCTGTACTTTGTTTAATTTGCTTGCTTTCTACTCAAAGAAGGCTATCCTTGTGCATGAATCTCTGCTGAAAGTCAGGTCCCACGTATCTTTATACATCCACATCCTACCATATCTATAGAACTTCCTCAGAAGAATGATAGTGCAAAAATATTCCTTACCCTAGCCTGGTGTAAAGGCCATTATTCTAAAACAGCATCAGACAAAAAAAAAATTGAACTAATATTTTAGCTACTCCCTTTAAGTTACTTGTGGGAAAGGGTTCCAAGAAATTAATAAAACATTTCTCTCCATATTGAAGAAGACCCGTACGTGGTTTACTTCACTACTTGCTCATGTTTCCATGCATGCCAATCCTATCGGAATTAGGAACTCAGTGTGGCTGCAAGTTGAAGGATTTTGTTCAAGCTCAGTCAAAGATTGAGCCATACTCTTAAGAATCATTGTCCTAAGAAAATTTAATTAAAGCATACTGTGCTTCCCAATATAAAATGGGAAAATGGTGTTTTTGACCTATTTGGAACAAAAACTTAAGTTTTGGTGTGAAAATGAAACCTAATTCACCATTTAAACCCAAGACTTAAATAAAGTGTGAAAATTGAGAATAAGGATATGAATTTTTTATATTTCCGAAAATGACTTTTCTTGACTATGAAAAAAAAGAGAGTGGAAAAACATTAATTTAAATTTTATTCCTTTTGTAAATCTCAATAAAATTTAATTTAATTTAGTGATTTTGGAAAAAAATACACCATTTTCCAAAAAAAAAATTTATTATTATTATTATTATTTAAAAGTCAAACATCTTTATGGACCCTACATTTTTGCTCATGCGTTTCCACTTGATGGCGAACTCACTTTTTATTTAAAAATAAGTTATTTTTTAGAAAATGACTTGGAGTCGCCACTTATTTTTGTTTTATTTTTAAAGGGTAAACAAAATAAAAAAGAAAACTCTAAGTGTGACTCTTTATTTTGGACAAGGTGGTATTTGAAAAACCAAATCCGGGCTCGAGGATCAGGTTACTTATTGGGAAAGTACGGTAAAGACCATAATGCCCCTCTAAGTCCCTGCAAACAGTCTGATCAAATATGGATACCGAATGAATATCAATCAAAACAAAATAATCAAATGAACAAGAGAGGCAAAGAGTGTATCTGAGTGATGAGCTGATTTTCTTCATGGAAAACAAAGATTAGTAAACAAACACATCTCAGTCAAAGATTGAGAAATACTCTTAAGAATCGTTGTCCTAAGAAAATTTAATTAAAGCAGACTATGTTTCCCAATATAAAATGGGAAAATGGTGTTTTTGACCTATTTGGACCAAAAAATTAAGTTTTGGTGTGAAAATGAGACCTAATTCATCATTTAAGCCCAAGACTTAGATAAAGTGTGAAAATTAAGAACAAGGATATGAATTTTTTATATTTCCAAAAATGACTTTTATTGACTATAAAAAAAAAAAAGAGTAGAAAAACATTAATTTAAATTTTATTCCTTTTGAAAATCTCAATAAAATTTAATTTAATTTAGTGATTTGGAAAAAAATACACCATTTTCCAAAAAAAAAAAAAAAAAAATTATTATTATTATTATTATTTAAAAATCAAACATCTTTATGGACCCTACATTTCTACTCATGCGGTTCCACTTGATGGCGAACTCACTTTTTATTTAAAAATAATTTATTTTTTAGAAAATGACTTGGAGTCACTACTTATTTTTGTTTTATTTTTAAAGGGTAAACAAAATAAAAAAGAAAACTCTAAGTGTGACTCTTTATTTTGGAAAAGGTGGTATTTGAAAAACCAAATCCGGGCTCGGGGATCAGGTTACTTATTGGGAAAGTACGGTAAAGACCGTAACACCTCTCTAAGTCCTTGCAAACAGTCTAATCAAATATGGATACCGAATGAATATCAATCAAAACAAAATAATCGAATGAACAAGAGAGGCAAAGAGTACTTGAGTGATGAACTGATTTTCTTCATGGAAAACAAAAATTAGTAAACAAACACATCTCAGTCAAAGATTGAGCCATACTCTTAAGAATCATTGTCCTAAGAAAATTTAATTAAAGCAGACTGTGCTTCCCAATATAATATGGGAAAAATGGTGTTTTTGACCTATTTGGACCAAAAAATTAAGTTTTGGTGTGAAAATGAGACCTAATTCACCATTTAAGCCCAAGACTTAGATAAAGTGTGAAAATTGAGAACAAGGATATGAATTTTTTATATTTCCAAAAATGACTTTTATTGACTATGAAAAAAAAAAAAAGAGTAGAAAAACATTAATTTAAATTTTATTCCTTTTGTAAATCTCAATAAAATTTAATTTAATTTAGTGATTTGGAAAAAAATACACCATTTTCCAATAATAATAATAATAATTATTATTATTATTATTATTATTATTATTTAAAAATCAAACATGTTTATGGACCCTACATTTCTGCTCATGCGTTTCCACTTGATGGTGAACTCACTTTTTATTTAAAAATAATTTATTTTTTAGAAAATGACTTGGAGTCGCCACTTATTTTTGTTTTATTTTTAAAGGATAAACAAAATAAGAAAGAAAACCATAAGTGTGACTCTTTATTTTGGAAAAGGTGATATTTGAAAAACCAAATCCAGGCTCGGGGATCAGTTTACTTATTGGGAAAATACGATAAAGACCGTAGCACCCCTCTAAGTCCCTGCAAACAGTATGATCAAATATGGATACCGAATGAATATTAATCAAAACAAAATAACCGAATGAACAAGAGAGGCAAAGAGTGTATCTGAGTGATGAGCTGATTTTCTTCATAGAAAACAAAAATTAGTAAACAAACACAACATAATCGCATGCATGTCATAGAGTGGAATAAGTCAATCATGATAGCAATCAATCAATGAGAAAATCACATATATTGGGCCCCCACCAAAGCCTGATTTATTTTTGCATGAATCAATTCCGTAAATTCCATCACTTGGAATTACAAAAATAAATTCATGCTTATTTTAAAATATTTTTAAAATCAAAGAAAATGTGAAAATTGTCCCCACCAAAGCCCGATTAATTTTTGCATGAATTAATCCCATGGATTTCCATTATTCGGAATTAAATCCTTCTAGTGATCCCTAGTGGAGTCACCATTTTGTGGACCCCGCATTTTTGCTTATGCATTTTCACTCGATGACGAACTCATTTTTTATTTAAAAATGATTTATTTTTTAGAAAATGACTTGGAGTCGCCACTTATTTTTGTTTTATATTTAAAGGGTAAACAAAATAAGAAAGAAAACCTTAAGTGTGACTCTTTATTTTGGAAAAGGTGGTCTGTGAAAAAACAAATCTAGGCTCGGGGGTTAGGTTACTTATTAGGAAAGTACGGTAAAGACCGTAGCACCCCTCTAAGTCCCTAAAAACGGGTCTCTACTTATGAGATGAAGCAAGTATGACAATTGATTGATCAAATATGGATACCGAATGAATATCAATCAAAACATAATAACGGAATGAACAAGAGAGGGAAAGAGTGTACCTGAGTGATGAGTTGATTTTCTTCATGGAAAATAAGGATTAGTAAACAAACACAGCATAATCATATGCATGTCATAGAGTGGAATAAGTCAATCATGCATAGCAATCAATCAATGAGAAAATCACATAAATTGGACCCCCACCAAAGCCTGATTTATTTTTGCATGAATCAATTCCATAAATTCCATCACTTGGAATTAAAAAAAAAAAAAAAGAAATTCATGCTTATTTTAAAATATTTTTAAAATAAAAGAAAATGTGAAAATTGCCTCCTCCAAAGCCCGACTTATTTTTGCATGAATTAATCCCATGAATATCCATTATTCGGAATTAAATCCATGTTTATTTCAAAACATTTTAAAAATAAAAGAAAATGTGAAAATTTCCCCCATCAAAGAAAATGGCAACAAATTTATATTGAAAAACGGGACTTTTGGGACCTAAAAATTCTAAGAATTAAAATTTGAAGAATTAAAATTATTTGAAAAACTAGAATTTGGAAAATTATTGGCAAACTGGGGTTTGAGAAACTATTTTTTAAAAAAGCAAGGATGAAGAAATGGAAGAGTGACACGTGGCCCAAAAGTGGCCATGCATATGTGCATAAGTGGGAGAGATGGTGAGGGATAACCATGCAGGAATGAAACTCGAAGTGCTACTGTGTCAACTTTGCCATCCTATGAATCGGTTAGGAGACCTTCCTCTGAATCAGAATCATCAAATTCGAAAAAAATTTGCCTCAAACTCAAACCATAGACTTGTATAGTCTACATGTGGGGTCAACAAAGGTGACTTGGTAGAAGTTTGGATGCAGGCGGATGACATATGGAGCAGAAGATGAAATACCAAAAAAGTGAGAACCCACTACCAGATGAAGTTGAGCAAATGTCTATTATGGTGCAGTCAGTGCACCAATTGTGAATGAATTTGTAAGCAACCCAACAACTTGGGCTGATGGAAGTGAATTGGCAAGCAAATGCAATGCTGGATGTACTCGCTTAGAGGCAGCTGCTTGTTTGGCTATTTATCGCCGGTCAGCCTAAAAAAATGGATCATTCTATCCCCTTGACATTGGTGCCCATCTGGGAACGAAACCTAGCAACTCCCTGCATCATTGGCATTGTGACATGGGGGTGATTTTTCACCAAGGCCGATAGTTGTAGGCAAATGCAGTGCAGGTTATTGGTTTGCTAGTTGAACAAAAGATGGTATGTGCATCGATCCTAGGAAAAGACCAACAGAGACTACATTTGGAAGAAATTTCTGTGCAGCCAAGGACGATGGCATGGCTACAAGGGAAGACATCTGTTCATCAGGTTGCTTTTGTTATAGTAAACTTGGCATATAACTTGGCTTTTTAGGATAGACACCATGCTCCAACATGCGTTCTTCAGCACCAAATGCTTTCTTAATATCTCCATTGTTACAGAAAGCAGAAAGTACAGAACCATAAGACCACAATCTAGGATTTATCCCTAGTGGTTTCGTTTGCTTTACCATATCAAAAGCGATGTCACCATTACCCATGGATATTGTCATTCTCACCACCGATGTCAAGGTTTGCTTCATTCATTGGGACCCTTTCCAAACACATCTTCTCATAGATTTCAAATCGACTCCGGAGTGCATACTTCTTGAAATCTTCACTTACCCAAATTTCATTATCTTCTTTTATATTTGTGGAGTCATCAGCACTCTTTCTTAAATGCTTTTGACCTTCCAAAAGTTGACTATTTGACTGATTAAAGCAATTAAAGACCTAGGATAACTTGTCCATTTTAATGAAACTACCATCCAAATCATCTTTTTCTACTTCAAATGCTTCAGAATTCTTCTTGCTCGTGTCCCCAAATTCTACCAAATCCTCAGAAACCCCACCACAAACTTCACTAGAAGGGCTCAACATGTCCAAACTCCGGCTACCAATTCCACTTTTTGCAAGTCGAATAACACCAAGTGCTGCTAAAGAACAAAGATACAAAAGAACAATGTAGTGATACTGCCCTAATTCAATTCCTTTCCTTATAGCCAAATCATACAGATCAAGCGCACCCATAACATCCCCATTTTTTTTAGCACATGTCTAGTCCAACTCTTAACAACCCTTTCTGAGAATCCACCTCATTTTTCTTAGATCCTTTCTCCATCCCCTCTCTCACCTTATCACCATCACCTTTCTTGGATTTTTTTTCTTCATTTTCATTAGCTTTCAAAGATTCGTCCACTAGATTTTTACTTTCAAGCTTCAAGGAAGGAAACTTGGGACTCATTCCTTCGTTTTTTCTTGAATCTAACCTCTTCTTTGAATACTTCTCTCTTGTAACTAGATGTTCTTCACAAAGCTTTCCTTCAACTGTTCTCATCACCAAGTCATCGTGATATTTGCTGATAAACACTACAACCACCATAAAACCCGGCTCAAGCTGCACAGTCAAGCTCCTTATCAAGAGGCATATAGTGGCTTTGAATTAAGTGAATTGTAATTTCCATTGATGGGTTGGTGTTAGTTTTCCAAAAAGCTCACTACCATATCACCTTAGAGAGTTCATTGATTCTAATTCCTAGTCGAGTTTGAGGAAATCAGGGAAAAAGAGGGATGATGGATGAGAGGAATGATGCTGATAAAATGGATGATGTCATGCTGCATGGCTTCAGGTTTCATCCCATAGATGAGGAGCTTGTGAGGTTCTACCTAAAGAGGAAGATTCAACAGAGGTCTCTACCCATTGAGCTATTCAAGCAGATGGATATCTACAAATATGATCCATGGGAGTTGTTGGGCAATGTAGCGTTGCAGTGAAACAAGCATAATTGCATATTCATCTCCATGCCATAGGTGGACAGAACCTTCATTATTTGGGAATGGGTTCTTCAGATCCATGGGATCAAATTCCCAAGTTCTAAATCCTATCATCAAGTCACGATGGGTAGACTCAAATTCTTCTTGTTGTCTCACATGTGCCATATATTCCATTTTCTTTGAAAGCTTAAGCATGAGCTTTTTGTCTTGGTGAGAAATAATATCAGTGGTGTGTTCTGCAACACTACAAGCAGGAAACCACTTTTGAGTGTTCCACCAGTAGGTAAGCCATGGTGTGTAGTGAGCAACACGAAGCGCCCACTGATCCTGTCAAAACTATTGGTAGTAGGCTTCTTTAGATAAGTTTGGAGGAAAACTAGGCCAAAAGTAGTTGACCATTGGAGCTATCAGTGTTGCACTTGCCAACTTGTGAAGGATATACTTGAGGCAACTCCAAATCACCTGTCCACCCATGGAAAAACCAATTACATAGAACTTGGATCCCAAATGCATTAGTGGCAAACCCAATAGCCAAAATAGCAGCTAATATAACACATGTATACATCTCATCTATTGGGGTCACGGATCTGGAGTAGTAAGCCAACACACAACCCTCTCTCCTCAAGCACAGATCAAAACACACAACCAATCGTTTAGAGCAAATCCGAAGATATATAAGCCATAAAAGGGGATATGAATTGAGGTACCGGGAGTAAAGAAGTGTGCAAAACAGGATACAACTTACCCAGAACCAAGTAAACAGAGTGAGTAGAACATTAAATGGGATCCCTTTTCATATTGAAATCCAAGGGTTCGTCGACCAGTGGTGCAGTAAGATAGTTCATAACAAATATCAAAATGAAAGCATCAACAAACTCCTACTATGAGAGTGAGCCATATTCAGATAAACAAATATGAGAAAAGTGTAATACAACATCATACCCATGCCCAAACAATTGATCGATGCTTAGAAATCCAGAGACAACCAGAGAGAATGAAAGATATAAGAAAACAGAGTGATGAGTAAAAGCAATCCAAGAAGCTACAACAAACGAACCTAGAAAAAATTCTTTCAAGTTTTCTTTTCCTTCCTCAAGCAACGTCTAGCTATCCTCTTATACCCACTATCTCTAGAATACCCGACTTGTTTCTCTCAGTCCTTCCTCCCAAACCAGTTTGCTCCTCAAGCTATCAACCTTGCAACCTTCTTTCTTCCTATAGCTCATTGCCTTTCTGTTTTAACTATCTTTCTCCTCAGGTTCTCTTCCCTTCTCCCCCTTCTCCCTTTATCCTAAAACATCTCTGTAAGCAACAACCAAATCACCTCTCCCTCTCTAATAGCCTCATTGTCCCTATCTAAAAGAATATGCTCTCCCTAGAACATTCCCTCAACACTTGTCTTTTCCCCATTGCATTCTCTACTCACTAATATGATTATTTAATAGCCTCTCTTGAGGCAACACGTGGCTCCTTAAGAGCCCTCTACCTGGAAAGATAAACTGCTACAAATGAGCCCCAAAATCGGGGTATACAAATATGCCCTTCTTCGGTAAAGCTCACAAGTGTAAGGAATATGAACACTGTAGTGAAAATAAAATGTGAATAGTGGGTGGAATGAAATGAACTCTACCGAAGAATCAAGGAGACCCCTAAAGGGACACTAGAAAAACATGAACTCACTCAGGCCAACAGATGAACAAAAAAACTCTAATCATATGAGAAAAGTATATCTCAAAGCGCCTCTAAAGTTGTACCAATGACCTAGACTCCCTCTAAGACATCTCCAAAAGTGACTCGAAAGTCAATGTCAAAGATGAGTAGCGGTCGAACCACCCTAGAGTACAAGAAAGAATGCGTCAAATGGGACTACCCTATGTGAACTACATAAGAATGCTAAGTGTAGGGTGCCCAACAACATGGCCGAAATATGTGTCTCGAACTCAAATGACTATGTCATGTGTAGTGGAATGGGAAGTCTAGAAGAGCATGATGAACAAGCAATAAGGACAAAGTAACAAGGTAAGGAAAATGACTTTGAATGCCAAAATGGAGGAAAGAATGGTGACTCTAAAAGCCTAAACGAGTATACACAATGGCTCTAAACGCCAAAACTAAAGAATGATGGTGGTATCAAATGCCTCAATGAGTATGCATAATGGCTTTGAACGCCAAAACTAAAGAAAGATGGTGGCACTGAATGCCAAACGAAACAACGGATCTGAATGTCAATAATGAATAATGGCTCTAAATGCTAAACTGATGACATGGCTCTGAACGCCAAACAGAAGATGCGGGTTTAAAAGCCTAACTGGAAACGTGACTCTAAACACCAAGATGAAGATGTGACTCTGAATAGTGAATAGAAGAAAGACATGATGACTCTGAACGTCGAACTAAAAAAAAAAAACGACGGCCTTGAACGCCAAACTGAAAATGAACAATGACTCTGGACGCCAAACATAAAATACTGTTCTAAACGCTGAACTGAAGGTGTGGCTCTGAATGCCGAACTAAAATGAACAACGACTCTGAACGCCAAACAGAAAATACGGCTCTGGACGTCGAACCAAAGACAAACAACGGCTTTGAACGCCAAACTGAAGATATGGTTTTGAATGTCGAGATGAAGATGCAACTCTGAACGTCGAACGGAAAGAAGAGATGATGACTCTGAATGTCAAACAAGAAACAAACAACGGCTCTAAACGCCAAAATGAATATGCGGCTCTAAACACCAAACTGAAAAAGAGGTATGATGGCTATGAATGATGAACTAGAAGCAAACAACGGCTCTAGACACCAAAATGAAGATGCGGCTCTGAATGCCAAATCGAAAAAAAGATGGTGGTTCTGAATGCCAAACTAAAAAGTCTCGGTGGCTTTGAACGCCAAAATGAAGATGCAGCTCTGAATGCCAAATTGAAAAAGAGGTACGATGGCTATGAATGTCGAACTATAAACAAAAAACAGCTCTAAACACCAAAAATGAGAAGGGATGGTGGCTTTGAATGCCAAAATTGAGAAGAGATGGTGGCTCTGAACGCCGAAACTAAGAAAGAGGTAGTGGCTCTGAACGCTAAGACCTATGAGGAGATGATGGGGTGACTCTAAATGCCAAGCTAAAACAATGGCTATGAATGCCAAGTGGAAACAACGACTCTGAATGCCAAGTGGAAACAACGGCTCTAAACGCCAAACTGTAATGAGATGGTGGCTCTGAACGCCCAACTGTGAACTGATATCTATGAATGTCCAGCTGAGAGAGACGAATCTGAACGTTATAACTGAGAAGACATGGTGGCTTTGAACGTCGAGCTAAAAATGCGAGGAGACGATGAGAGGGAAATATGCCCCAGTGTAGTGTGCTGCCACAACTCTCAATCCACTAGAAGGGTCTAAAAGAGACTCCATGAGTCTCAAAAGATGCTCCGCTAGCGAGTCGGAATGGTCAAATTGACTATAAATATAGTCTCAAAACCCATCTGACTAGGTCACAAGGTCTGATAAAGTGTCACAATAAGTCAAACTCCTCTAACTCAAAATGCTCTATTGGGGAAATCCATCATCATCTCAAATGAATGATCCACTAGGGGGTCTCAAGAGAATAGTTCGCTAGGGTAACTACCACAATCTCAACATAACAATCTACTGAAGAGTCATGGATAGTGGGACGATCAAAACCCAAATGTCGCACTCCGCTGAAAGCTCATTTCAATTAAAAAATCATCGAAACAGTGACCATTAATGCAAATAAGTATCCATCGACCGAGTATTGAAGACTGTATTAGGCCTGTGATAAAACAATCATCTCTATAGCTAAAAGGTGGAAATATGCCCCAATATAGCAACTAGCGCATCCAGTTCGTCATGATGACTCGAGAATAACTCAATGGAGATGTATAAAAGATCTGACATTTACTCCCCTAAAATGATGATGTGGAAATCTACACACCTGAGATAAATCCATCTAAAATTCATGACAATATCAGAAAGTATGAGCTTAACCGAATGACTAAAGGAAGGCTTCAATGGAGAATCAAGAAAAAAATGAAAACGAATCCTTAGCACATTGTGTATCTCGTAACTGGGAATGATCATGCGAATCCATGGAGACCTACAGATCTCAATCGAAAAGGAAATATGCCCCAGTATGGAATCAGATATTTGGTAGGTTAGAAAATTGAATGACCTCGAAGCATCCATCATCAAATGCGTGATCCCAGTAATCTAAATCCGCAATTGAATCAAATCCACAGGTCAAAATCCGTCTCCCGGAAGAAGAAGTATGATGACATCTAAAGATCGAAAAGTGTGGGTCTAACTGAATGGCTTAAGAAAGGCTTCACTAGAGGATCATGATAAGATAACAAACATGTCATCGTCTCGGCGTGTATCTCATAAGTGGGGATGAGCATGCAACTCCATGAAGATATGTAAATCTTATCCGAAACGGAATATGCCCCGGTATGGCCTCGAACGTATGATAGATCAGAAAATCAGGTGACGTCAAATCATCCATCATCAAACATGTGATCCCAGTAATCCAAATCCACAGCTAAATCAGATCCAAACATCAAAGAGGTGTCTCCTAAAAGAAGAAGCATGACGATATCCAAATATCAATCAAATCTCAAGCACCTATCAAAGAGGGGGTTGTCGAAGACGAAATCTGATCCCATGGCCTCAGGGTGGTCTTAAAACACAGGACGTAATGTAGGCTAGGGTGATAAGGTGATAGAAATGAAGGGAAACTAGGCCCAAATACCCAATGATCGAAAACCCATGCCCTCATATATAAAATGCAACATGTATAGAAAATCTCGTGAGCCATAGACCTAAGGATGCCCAATGTGGCTATAATGATAATAATGAGGCAATGCAGAAAATCGAACTGATACTGAGATGTGTAATGATGATGCAAAGGAAGTACCAAACTTGGAATGGGTCGTTGTAAGGAAGGAACAAATGGTAAAATGAAGATGATGAATCGAAAGCAAAAGTGAGGATAATGGTGAAATGCAGAACATGAAAAGTAGTGATGATCCGCTCAAATCAAATATGAAGGGAAGCCACATCAACAATGAACGTAATGATGGAAAAGCCAATGACCCAGAACTCCTAAGAGAAAGTCACTCATCTCACTCTCAAAATATACGACAAAATGAATACATAAAATGGAGGGTCTCAGGAAGCTCGCATACGAACTCCAGTAAAAACATACTCAATAAAATGACCCTCGAACATCAATATACATGCTCAATGATGGAGAATACTACACGCATGCGCTTATTATTTTTCATTTTTTTTTACATATATACAAATGTGCATGCTCTAAACGCAAACAAAGAGGCTCCAAAGATGAGGTCAAAAATGGATAATCATACTCTCAAATGTTAAAGTAGCGTAAACTCTCTCTAAGAAGATGACCTGCTCAAACTAATGATCCTTAGATCAATGTCCGTGAAATAGATAGTGGGAATGACATGACTACCTCTTATGTAATGAACTGAGAAGGATTACCACTCGGGATGGAAGGTGATGATGCAGAATAAGCAGTTAATATAACAAAGAAAAAGATGAAGAACACAACCAATGAGATGAGATGAAATGTAGTGATACAGTGTTAGGAAAAGATAATGAGAAAAATGCGCCCATAGGTCCAAGGCTCATGAAACTCCTAAACCGAGCATACATACACTAAAGGGCTCTTATCCCAGTGCAAAAAGTGAGCAAGGCAATAAGAAAGAAAAGTTATAATGCACATGCAAGGCTCAATGGGTTAGCAACGGTCTATATATCAAAATGGTAAAAGGGTGTATGGCTAACCGAAATGATGGCCACCCATCATGCAACCATGGTCTCAAGCATAGTATCTCTTTAGTTGATCCACGTTGGTCAGCTCTGAGAATTGGCTTCCATTTAAATCCATCAACCATGCAGCGCCCTCTAGGGTCAACTCTCTAATGAAATAAGGTTTGCTCCAACTGGGTCTGAACTTTCCTCTAGGATCTCTGATCAATCCTCTGATGACTTTCAAGACTAAATCACCTATCTGTAATGGTCTAGGCTTGACCTCTTTCTTGAAAGTGCGGGCCATCTTCCTCTAATATGCATGAACATGGTCTGCTGCCTTCAATCTTCTCTCATCTATGAGATTAAGCTGGTCTAATCGGACCTGAGCCCAATATACCTATGAAATATGCTGCTCTAGTGTTATCCTCAATGAACCCATCTCAATCTCAACTGGTTGCACTGCTTCCATACCATACACCAAGGAGTAGGGTGTGGCTCTTGTAGAGGTGCGAAAAGAAGTTCGATAAGCCCACAATGCAAAGTGGAGATTTTCTGACCAATCCCGAGAAGTCTCAACCATCTTTTGCAAGATTTTCTTAATATTCTTATTCGCGGCCTCTACTACCCCGTTCGTCTGCGACCTGTATGCAAATGACGTATGATGCTGGATACCATATCTTTGCAGCAAGGTGTCAACCTCTGCCCTGAAATGTACACCTCTATCTGAAATCAGCTCATGAGAGACTCTATATCGATAGATAATGTGTGATTTGATGAAACTAGCAACCCTAATTGATGTCAATCTCGTATATGAGGCGGCCTCCACCCACTTGGTGAAGTAATCAATGGCGACCAAGATGAACTCATGACCATTAGAAGACTTTGGTGAAATCTTCCCAATGATGTCTATACCCCATACTGAAAATGGCCATGGTGAAGTCAATGCATGTAACTCTAAGGGTGACACGTGAATGAGGTCTCCATATATCTGACACTCGAGATGTCTCTGGACAAACTGGCAGCAATCTGTCTCCATGGTCAACTAGAAATAGCCAGTCCTCATGATCTTATGAGCTAACATATGCCCTCCCATATGTGGTCCATAGACTCCCGCATGAACCCCTCTCATCACTTGATTTGCAGATGCGTGGTCTAAGCATAATAATAACATCCCATCAACTGATCGTCTGTATAATGTCTCCCCACACACCACAAATCGAGCAACTAACTGTCTCAATGCTCTCTTATCCTTGGCCATGGAGGCCTCAGGATAGGCTCCAAGTCTCAAAAAGTGATATATGTCATGGTACCAAGGTAAGCCATCATCTAACTCTGTCTCGTCAATCAGACAACAATATGCAAGAACAAATCTCGACTCAATCAGTAAAGAGCGAATAATGGCATCAGTAAGAATATCAATCATGGAAGCTAGAGTAGCCAGGGCATCAACGAACTGGTTCTGTGCTCTAGGTAGATGTGTATATCTCAAATCATCAAATCTCCCAACTAATAGCTCCAAGTATGTGTGGTAAGGCCTAAGCTTCACATCTCTAGTCTTCTACTCGCCCTAAATCTATTTCAATATCAGGTTGGAGTCACCAAACACCTCCATCTGTCTAATACCGAGCTCAAGAGTTGTCTCTAATCCTAAGATGCAGGCTTCATCCTCAACAATATTATTTGTGGCAGGATGTTGATTCGAGAATGCCAAACGAACAGATTTAGGGATGTGATCACCATGATGGGGTATCAATAAAACACCACTCCTGTATCTAGTATGGTTGGTTGTACCATCAAAGTACATGCGTCAACCTGACAGACTGGTCACAACAGCAACATCCTTATCTGGGAAATCATCATCAATAGCTCTACCATCAGAAACTGGTAATGAGGCTAGGTGATCTGCAACAATGCTCCATCTGATGGACTTTTGAGTGACATAATGGATGTCAAACTCAATCAGAAGTACCAACCATCTAATGAGGCGACCGACCAAAGCGGGTTTGTCAAACAAATATCTCAAGGGATCTAGACAAGATATCAAATGCACTGGATACTTGGTCATGTAATGTCTCAGTTTGCGAGTGGCCCAAACCAATGCCAAATAGTAGCGTTCAATCATGACATATCTCATCTCATAATCTAGTATCCTCTTACTCATATAATAAACGACTTGCTCATTTCTTGAATCATCGAGCTGAGCTAACATACATCCCAAGGCTACATATGAGATTGACAGATATAGGAGTAAAGGATGGCCCGATGTAGGAGACACCAAGACTGGAGGTGACAACAAGTACTCTCTAATCCTCTCAAAAGCGCACTGGCACTTATCATCCCAAACAGTAGGTTGACTCTTCCTTAAGAGTCAGAAAATGGGCTCACAAATGTTTGTCAATCTGGCAATGAATTTGCTGATGTACTGGAGTCTACCCAAGAAGCCTTTGATCTCTACATAAACCTCGACATCCCGATGCATCATGTCATGGAAGAGGGTGGTCGATGCTCTCTGATAGGTAGCTCTTGCATTCTTTAACCTGAATGACATGACTCTATAGCAATAAGTACCCCACTCGGTAATGAAGGACGTCTTCTCCATGTCCTCGGGAGCCATTAGAATCTAACTGTACCTAAAAAAACCATCCATAAAGGACAACATCGAATGGCCTGTCGTATTGTCAACTAGCATGTCAATGTGTGGGAGAGGAAAATCATCCTTAGGACTAGCCTTGTTAAGATCTCGAAAATCAACATAAACTTTCACTTAGTCGTCTTTTTTTAGAACAGGGACGACATTGGCCAGCCACTCGGGATACTCGACCACTGATAAAAATCCTACATTGAGTTGCTTCTGAATCTCCTCCTTCACCTATAAACTCTAGGGAGGGTGTAATCGTCTCAACTTTTGCTTAACCGATCTAACATGGGGTAAAAACGGAAAACGCTGTTGGATGATAGATGGATTAAGGCCTGACATGTCCTCATAAGACCATGCGAAAACGTCCAAATATGATCTAAACAGCTGGATGAGGCTATCTTTCTCATCTGTAGATAAATCCACTCCAATCCTCAGCTCCCTAGGCTGATCTGCTATACCGAAATCAAAAACCTCAGTATCTCCTATAACATGTGAAACTCTTTGATAAATGGGGCCTGAATCAGAAGCAAAAGATGAGTCATCATCTGAATCATGCTGTACAATCTCATTATCTAAATCAAATATTGTGATGTGGGTAAAGAGGGTGCGGATAAAGTAATATCACAAAAGACAAGCATATACTCGAAAATGCTCAAATCCATAAATGAAGAGTCATGAACATCGTCAAAATGGGAGACAAATCCTGATAAAATATCAAATGAAAGATGTGGATCCACAAAGTCAGACGCTCCCTTAACTGGGCCAATAGTGCCCTCAAACAAATCAGCAACAGACTGAACTATCTCATTGATCTGGCTCATACTCAGCACGAGCATCTCATCAATGTACTCGTCATGTGGAACAACTCCATCCACTACATCTCCGATCTCAACAAAGGTCCCGTGCTCATTGATCTCATCTGGGAAATAGAGCTTTATAAGGCTCATACGATCTGAAGATGATAGGGTGACCAATGCAGACGCCGAAATGCCTGGAGCTCCATCACTCAACTATAGCTTATGGACAAGACGTTGAAGCTTGGCCTCCTAAACAGTGCTAAATCCCCCAATGATCCCATCTGAAGGCTTCTGTAGCTTCAATGCCCTCATAAAGTAGTCCGCCAAACTCATGGTGTATGAGTAAACAAGATAGTCAAAGGGTGTATCAGTCAATCGGGCCCTCACCCTCTTCTTGCGCAATCGTGCCATATATCGATAATCAACCTTAGTAAGAAAGAACTCGAGTCCGAACGGTACATCGTGATCTAGGATAGCCATAAACTCGTTGGGCCAGTGCTGACGTCGCTCCAACCCCATGCTAGGTAAATAAGACATGTTTTTCATCATGTCGAGTACCACTATGCTACCATGCTAGTCAAACGATATAGCCACGAAGTCTTGGCAAAAATCTTCCATCTCCAGGGTCTGCTCCTCATTGAATGTGAACCTAGTCAGAAATAGGTCGTCATCACTGTGGCTGATCTGAAGCACTGGTTCAGAAGAAATAAACATATCTCCGACAGACTGCACAGTGACAACCTGGCCATCATGAATGAACTTTACCTTCTGATGAAGGAAAGAAGGAATGACCCCAGCTCTATGGATCCAAGGTCGACCCAATAACAGGTTAAAGGATGTAAGAATCCTCAAAACTTGGAACAAATGGGGAAATATGGTCGGACCTATCAACAACTCAATCTCCAAAGTGCCCATAACCTCCCTCCTAGTGCTATCATATGCTTAGACTGTCTAAGTGGAGGGACCAAAGTTAGAGGGTGCATAGCCAAGGGCGATGGCAGTGGCTAGAAGACAAATGTTCAGGGTTAAGCCATTGTCCAAAAGGATAAATGGGACTCGGTGGCCTGAACAACCGATTGAGATATACAGTGGACGTGTATGGTCCGAACCCTTTGGAGGCAAGTCATCAACAGTAAACACTATGCAAGTGGCTCTACCAGCCCTCATCATGTGAATCAACCTCTCCGGAGTAGTGGTAGTCTCGACTTTGATCTGGCTCAAGGCTATAGTCAATGCATCTTTATGAGTGTTGGAAGATGCCAACAAATTCCAAATAGAAATACGAGCCTGTGTGCTTTGTAATTGCCTCAGAATCTCATCATCCTCTCTTCTGACCTCCTCAGGAGCGGATGTCCCATCCAAGAGTCTAGCAGCTGTCATAATACCATGTCTCCACAAAGAATATACTGTACATCGGGAGTATGAGAAACATTAACATACCAAGTCTGAACCACCTCAACATCTAGAACCAAGACGAATGGCGTCTGAACGTTGTAATGTGGGAAAGTCAATGGCTCGACAGTGGTTGTCTGTACTGATGTCGCCTCAGGAACTAGTCTGAATAGTGTGGGCATCCGAGGGCTCAAGGTCACTTCGTCTATCTCATAAATCTCATATGATACTATGGGCTCAGGCTTTGACTCATCCCAACTCAACATGTGGATGTGATCGTCAAGCTCAGCGAAGTCAAGGAAATGTGTGCCATTGATCGGAGAGGGAACTGCATGTGTAGTGTGGGCCGGTAATGGGTTTGTGGTTACACTTGGCTGATCCAAGTGAACCAAACCCTAATAAATCGGATCCTGAATGGCATGTCTCAGAGCAGTACAATGGTTAGTTTCATGCCTTGGCCCTTGATGATATGCACAGTGTAGATCCATTCTAAACTGAGGCGAGACAAGCTGAAGCAATGGCCTAGGAGTGAGAGCCATCAACAACCCGACCCCTGTGAGCTTCCAAAGAGCCTAGCTCAACGACATATCTAACTGTGAAAACTATCTCTGAGTTCTCAAAGAAAAAAGAGTAGAAGTCTGTTGAGTTCTAGGCCTGAGATAGGATGTTGTGGGTCTCATGGCAAACTATGTTGCATAGTGGCTGCATTGGAGCATGATATAAAGCAGGAGGTCTCTTTATGCCCTGCACGGCATAATGAGGTAGTGCTAGGGTGGGTGGCATGTAAGTCTGATCATAAGATTGATGAGGTGCTCATGGCCTATACTGTTGAGGTGCATAAGAAAGGTGAGTCCTAATAAGCTGTGGAACTGGCTGATGATGCCTGGGAGGCCTCTGACTGGTAGAACTGATAGCACTCACATCAGCTGATCTCTGTTATCCAGATGGTTTCTTTTCCTTAACATCAATATGGGTAGAATCTGTCTATAATCCTCTCGAAATACCATCCTCTACATCATATAGAGCCAAAACCAGATAGCCAAAGTCTGTGAAAGGCACTCCGACCACATGTCTAGCGATCCTAGATTATAGACTCCTCAAAACCATCTGTATCCATAATCTCAGCTATCTTCTCGCGCCAGCGGGATATGAATGAAGAAACAGACTCATCTGATCTCTGTCTCAGAACCTTAAGCTCTCTTCTCGACACATCTATGACAGTATTAAATGAAAACTGCAGCAAAAACTCCTGGGCCAAGTCATCTCATGTCCTGTGCCGTGAGGACTCCAAAGATGCGATCCAACGCTGGGCCGCTCCACTCAAAGATAGTGGGAATAAGGTGATCATATGTGACTCATCTAACCCATGAGCCCTCATCACCGTGCTGTAAAGTTACAGGTGAATGTGAAGACAACCAATGCTCGTGTACCTCTCAATGTCGGACATCCTAAACTTGGCCAGTAAACTGGCCACTAGCATACCCTCAAGATCATCCCAAATAGTTGAACTGTCAGATACCCTCAACTATCCAATATGCTGCTCAATACGGTCCATACGTGCATGAGTATCATCAATGACTGTGGTCTGTACTACTACAGGCGGGGCAATCTCAGAATGACCATGTAATAGATAAGATGAGGCTTGTGGCACTATCGAAACAGGTGGTGGTGGAGGTGGCAATGAGTCATAAGGCGTCTCGGTATGAACTACGAGTAGTCTACTCTGCTGACTGCCTATCTCCTGCCTGAGACTGGCCAAGGCCTTTTGAATAGAAGCCATGACGGTCGTTAACTGATCAACTGTGACAAACTGCTGATCCATGTCTGATCTCTCTGAAAATCGAACTAATCTCCTCTCTACTCTGACAGAAGATGGTAAATCTAGACTGAGAACAAAGTGTTGATCCTGGAACATGAGAAACGGAATAAGGGTATGGCAAGGGAAAACACGGAAGAAATGCTAATCTGAATTGAAATGAGCAAAACATCAAAGTGTAGACGGACTGTCTGACTATAACTCAAACTCGCACTAATCTCAGTGCATTTTCAACTAGAGACTAAAAGAGGGAGTACTGAATCCAAATCGTGACCAAAGAGGCTCTGAAGTCCCTTAGATGCATCCATGTGTAGGAAATGAGTCCTAATCGAAGGATCTACGGCTTAACCTATAAGGTCAAGGTGGCTCTAAGAGGATGTGGGTGGACTTTAAAAGATCTTTAGTAGAAGCGATCATACCTTCCGGCGGTACGCAACCCTCTGCACGTCTCCGAAGAGACAGGGCGCTTCCATGCAAAGCGGTCATTACCTCCACACATGCACTACCTCGACATCCTAGGGAGTTCCCTATGGCGAAACTCTCAACACTTAATAGTCAACTAGAGTGC
Organism: Vitis vinifera; assembly: GCF_030704535.1. NCBI lineage: Eukaryota > Viridiplantae > Streptophyta > Magnoliopsida > Vitales > Vitaceae > Vitis > Vitis vinifera. The sequence continues at coordinate 20,963,357 of NC_081807.1, read as the reverse complement.
ACAGTGAGCGGTATGGGTGCATCCGAAAATCCTATGAAGCTAAAGCAAAAGAGGAAACATATTGATCGCACAAATATCCATGAAACCTAGCTCTAGGCTATACAGGTCTTCAATGATCAGGACTTCAATCAGTATCAATATGTCGGTCTCTTCCAGAATGCTCCCAACCATCAATATAACCCATCGCTAGTCCCTACTCCTAATCTCTAGCTCAGTAAGAGAAACAAGTACACACAAGGCCTCACACTTGCAAAAGTAAGAGCCGAGACGAAGGAGATGACTGAAACCAGAGGGTTGAAGATAAGGGAATAGATATGCGGCCCACATGAATAAGCGACCTGCAATCACATAGAGGAGGGCAGTCATGCACCATACAGTCAAGCAAAGTACATATATATCACTTATGTCCACATACAAGTTATGATAATCAAGATGAATAGTGATAAAGATAACATGCTCAAAGATGATCAAGATAATATACAAGCTAGAGAATCAACACATCAAGTCAAATGATATACAACAGTAAGTCTATACATGTGAGGTGAGCAGAACAATCATGGCAAAATCAAAGTCACTATGCTAAGACAGGCAAAATAATCAATCAACATAATCAGCATGTCAATGTCCCAAACAGATATAGCAATGAAGCATAGAAAAATCGCTACATCAGAATCCTCAAGCAAGATAATCAATCAACATAATCAACATGTCAATGTCCCAAATGAGCACAATAACCAAACATGTATCCAGGATAATGATATAAAAAACTCTCAATGTGCAATCAGTAGTCAAGCAAACAAAAGCACAAAGAGAGATGGGTACCTATTGATCGACCAATCAAACACCACATTTGCTTCATCTTAAGTTCAAGCTTGACCCTTTAGTGATCCCTAGTGGAGTCGCCATTTTGTAGACCTCGCATTTCTGCTCATGCGTCTTCACTTGATGGAGAACTTGCTTTTTATTTAAAAATGATTTATTTTTATAAAATGACTTGGAGTCGTCACTTATTTATTTATTTTTTAAAAAGGGTAAACAAAATAAGAAAGAAAACCCTAAGTGTGACTCTTTATTTTGGAAAAGGTGGTCTATGAAAAACCAAATCTGGGCTTGGGAGTCAGCTTACTTATTGAGAAGGTACGATAAAGACCGTAGCACCCCTCTAAGTCTCTAAAAACGAGTCTCTACTGATGAGATGAAGCAAGTATGGCAATTGATTGATCAAATATGGATACCGAATGAATATCAATCAAAACAAAATAATCGAATGAACAAGAGAGGCCAAGAATGTACCTGAGTGATGAGCTGATTTTCTTCATGGAAAACAAAGATTAGTAAACAAACACAACATAATCGCATGCATGTCATAGAGTGAAATAAGTCTGTCATGTATAGCAATCAATCAATGAGAAAATCACATATATTGGGCCCCCACCAAAGCCTGATTTATTTTTGCATGAATCAATTCTGTAAATTCCATCACTTGGAATTACAAAAATAAATTCATGCTTATTTTAAAATCAAAGAAAATATGAAAATTGCCCCCACCAAAGCCCGATTTATTTTTGCATGAATTAATCCTATGAATTTCCATTATTCGGAATTACGAAATTAAATCCACGTTTATTTCAAAACATTTTAAAAATAAAAGAAAATGTGAAAATTGCCCCCACCAAAGAAAATGACAGCAAATTTTTATTGAAAAACGGGACTTTTGGGACCTAAAAATTCTAAGAATGAAAATTTGAAGAATTGAAATTATTTGAAAAACTAGAATTTGGAAAATTATTGGCAAACTAGGGTTTCGGAAACTATTTTTTTTAAAAGCAAGGATGAAGAAATGGAAGAGTGACACGTGACCCAAAGGTGGCCATGCATATGTGCATAAGTGAGAGAGATGGTGAGGGATAACCATGTAGGAATGAAACCCAGAGTGCTACTGTGTTCACTCTACCATCCTATGAATCGGTTAGGAAACCTTCCTTTGAATCTGAATCATCAAATTCGGAAAAACTTTGCCTCAAACTCAAACCATAGACTTGTACAGTCTACATGTGAGGTCAACAAAGGTGACTTGGCAGAAGTTTGGATGTAGGTGGATGATAGATGGAGCAGAAGATGAAATACCAAAAAAGTGAGAACCCATTACCAGATGAAGTTGATGCAAATGTCTGTTGTGGTGCAGTCGGTGCACTAGTTGTGAATTAATTTGTAAGCAACCTAGCAACTTGGGTTGATGGCAGTGAACTAGCAAGCAAATGCAATATTGGATGTACTCGCTTAAAGGCAGTTGCTTGTTTGGCTATTTATCGCCGATCAGCCTCAAAAAATGGATCATTCCATCCCCTTGACATTGGTGCCTATCTAGGAAGGAAACCTAGCAGCTCCCTGCATCATTGGCATCGTGACATGGAAGTGATTTTTCACCAAGGCAGGCAGTTGTAGGCAAATTTAGTGCAAGTTGTTGGTTTACTAGTTGAATAGAAGATGGTATGTGCATCAATCCAAGGAAATGACCAACGGGGACTGCATTTGGAAGAAATTTTTGTGCAGTCAAGGACGATGGCATGGCTGCAAGGGAATACATTTGTTCATCAGGTTGCTCTTGTTCTAGTAAAATCGGTATAAAACTTGGCTTTTCAAGATAGACACCATGCTCCAACATGCGTTCTTCAACACCAAATGCTTTCTCAATATCTCCATTGTTGCAGAAAGTAAAAAGTTCAGAACCATAAGACCGTAGTCTAGGATTTATCCCCAGTGGTTTCGTTTGCTTTACCATATCAAAAGCCATGTCACCATTACCCATGGACATTGCCATTCTCACCAACGATGTCAAGGTTGCTTCATTCATTGGGACTTCTTGAAATCCACTTCGGAGTGCATACTTCTTGAAATCTTCACTTACCCAAATTTCATTATCTTCTTTTATATTTGTGGAGTCATCAACACCCTTTCTTAAATGCTTTTGACCTTCCAAAAGTTGACTATTTGACTTATTAAAGCAATTAAAGACTAGAGATAACTTGTCCATTTCAGTGAAACTACCATCCAAATCATCTTTTGCTACTTCAAATGCTTCAGAATTCTTCTTGCTCGTGTCCCCAAATTCTGCCAAATCTTCGGAAACCTCACCATGAGCTTCACTAGAAGGGCTCAGCATGTCCAAACTCCGGCTACCAGTTCCACTTTTTGCAGGTTAAATAACACCAAGTGCTGCTAAAGAACAAAGATACAAAAGAACAATATAGTGATATTGCCCTAATTCAATTCATTTCCTTAGAGCCAAACCATATAGTTCAAGCGCACACATAACATCCCCATTTTTTTAGCACATGTCCAGTCCAACTCTTAACGGCCCTTTCTAAGATTTCACCTCATTTTTCTTAGACCCCTTCTCCATTCCCTTTCTCACCTTATCACCATCACCTTTCTTGGATTTTTCTTCTTTCTTTTCATTAGCTTTCAAAGATTCATCCACTAGATTTTTACTTTCAGGCTTTAAGGAAGGAAACTTGGGACTCTTTCCTCCGTTTCTCCTTGAATCTAACCTCTTCTTTGAATATCTCTCTCTCGTAACTAGTTGTTCTTCACAGAGCTTTCCTTTAGCTATTCTTATCACCAAGTCATTGTGATATTCACTGATAAACACTCCCCCTTACAACCACCATAAAACCTGGCTCAAGCTGCGTAGTCAAGCTTCTTATCATAAGGCATATAATGGCTTTGAATAAAGTGAATTGTAATTTCCATTGATGGGTTGGTGTTAGTTTTCCAAAAAGCTCACTACCATATCAGCTTAGAGAGTTCATTGATTCTAATTCCTAATCAGGTTTGAGGAAATCAGGGAAGAAAATGGATGATGGATGAGAGGAATGATGCTGATAAAATGGATGATGTTATGCTGCATGGCTTTAGGTTTCATCCCATAAATGAGGAGCTTGTGAGGTTCTACCTAAAGAAGAAGATTCAGCAGAGGTCTCTGCCCATTGAGCTGATCAAACAGATGGATATCTACAAATATGATCCATGGGAGTTGTTGGGTAATGTAGTATTGCAGTGAAACAGGCACAATTGCATCTTCATCTCCATGCCATAGGTGGATAGAACCTTCATTGTTTGGGAATGGGTTCTTCAGATCCATGGGATCAAATTCCCAAGTTCCAAATCTAATCATCAAGTCACGGTGGATAGACTCAAATTCTCCTTGTTGTCTCACCTACGCCATATATTCCTTTATCTTTGAAAGCTTAGGCATGAGCTCTTTGTCTGGGCGAGAAAGAATATTAGTGTTGTGTTCTGCAACACTACAAGCAGAAAACCACTTTTGAGTGTTCCACCGGTAAGTAAGCCACGGTGTGTAGTGAGCAACACGAAGCGCCCACTAATCCTACCGAAACTATTGGTAGTAGGCTTCTTTAGATAAGTTTGTAGGAAAACTAGGCCACCAGTAGTTGACCACTAGAGCTATTAGTGTTGCACCTACCAGCCTATGAGGGATATACTTGAGGCAACTCCAAATCACCTGTCCACCCATGGAAAAACCAATTACATAGAACTTGGATCCCAAATGCATCAGTGGCATACCCAGCAGCCAAAATAAGAGCTAATATAACACATGTATACATCTCGTCCACTGGGGTCACGGATCTAGAGTAGTAAGCCAACACACAACCCTCTCTCCTCAAGCACAGATCAAAACACACAACCAATCGTCCAGAGCAAATTTGAAGATATAAGCCATAAAAAGGGATATGAATTGAGGTGCCGGAAGTAAAGAAGTGTGCAAAACAGGATACAGCTTACCCAGAACCAAGTAAATAGAGTGAGCAGAATATTAAGTGGGATCCCTTTTCATGTTGAAATCCAGGGATTCGCCGACCAGTGGTGCAGTAGGATAGTTCATAACAAATATCAAAATGAGAGCATCAACAAACTCCTACTATGGGAATGAGCCATATTCAAATAAACAAATATGAGAGAAGTGTAATACAACATCATACTAATGCCCAAACAATTGACCGATGCCCAGAAAATCAGAGACAACTAGAGAGAATGAAAGATTAAAAAAAAAAAAATGATGAGTAAAAGCAATCCAAGAGGCTACAACAAATGTACCTGGAAAAAATTCTTTCAAGTTTTCTTTTCCTCCTTCAAGCAACCTCCAACTAATTTTCTCCTCCAGATGTTCTCTCACAGTCTCACACCCACTGTCTCCGGAATACCCAGCTTGTTTCTCTCAGTCCTTCCTCCCAAACCAATTTGCTCCTCAAGTTATCAACCCTACAACGCTCTTCCTTCCTATAACTCTCTGTTTTTCTTTTTTAGCTATCTTTCTCCTCAAGTTCTCTTGCTCTTCCCTCCTCCCCCCCTCCTCTGGATGTCTTGCCCTCTAAGCTATCCTAAAACCTCTCTGTAACCAACAACAAAATCTCTTCCCCCTCTCTAACTGCCTCACTGTCCCTATCTAATAGAATACACTCCCCCCAAAATATTCCTTCAACACTTGTCTTTTCTCCATTGCATCCTCTACCCACTAATATGATTATTTAACACCCTCTCTTGAGGCAACACGTGGCTCCTTAAGAGCCCTCCAACTGGCAAGATAAACTACAACAAATGAGCCCCAAAATGGGGTCTACAAATATGAAAAATATATATTTTTAAAATTATGTATGTAAAAAATAACTAAAAATATGTCAAAATTATTATTTTTAAATGATATATTTTTAGAATATATATTTAAAAAAAATAGTTTTCTAAAAATAATAAAATTTCAAAATAATTATTAAAAAAAATAAAGGTAAAAAATATTATAAAACATTGTGGTAGAAAATACTCAAAATAGTTTTGAAGAGTATATTGGTCTTTTCACATTTTATATCATTCCCATCAATTATGCAACTTTTATGGGTCAAATCTTAATTTTTGAGCCTAGTTGGGTCCAAAACACAATTGTCCCATATAAAATATCACAGACACTCCTGTTTTTTAATAATCATCAATTCAACTTGATTTCAAGTTCGAAGAAGAGGATATGGTGATAATTAAAATAATGGTGAGAAAATTAGTTTTTCTTTCAAATTAAATATGAATTTAGAACATGCATATATAGCAATGTTTATGAGTACAATACATTTCTTTTTAGAATAGTTGTTATAAATTATTTTTCGATCAAAACGAAATTTTGTTTAGAAACATAGGTATAAAAAAAAAATTTAGACTTACTTTTTACGAAAATAATGTACAAAGTATTCTCATCTTTCAATTATGTTTAGGATATTTTATAAAAAGAAAAAAAATTGAAACTTGTTCGAATAATTTTTTCTTTAAAAATATATTTTCTATTGAGTTAGAATATTATTTTGATGTTCTAAAAAAAATAAAACCATTTTCTATAAGTGGACAATGGATCTAAAAACTGATTCCAAGTGTAACACTTGGCACATATAACCTACACTTCTCCAAAAATCTAATTAGGCTTAGACAAGTTATACTTTAATTATGATTAACATTATATATAGGATGGAAAAATTAAAAATTGTAAGGGCTTGTTTAGTAATATTTTAAAAACAATTCTCAAATAATAGTTTTTGAGAATGATTCTTAAAAAAAAAATTCATTTTTTTAGAAATAAAAATATATTTGGAACTTAAATATGAAAAATAGTTTCTAACTTTATTTTCTATGAAACTATTTGTTTAAATTATTTTTTATTTTAAATTATTAATTAAAATCTTTTTCAAAAAACAATAAAAAAATCTCAAATTTGTTCCGAAAAACAATTCATTTTCAAAACAAATTATCATGAAAATTTTCTTTATCAAAAGTTTATTTAACATGTCTTATAGGTTAAAAAACTATTTTTATTTTTTTAAGCTTCAAAGGATAATAAATTATTTATTTATTAAAAAATAATCTATACGTAAGTCCATGATCTTCCTCCACCTAGTTTAGCAAAACTATTCGTTTTTGTGTTGAAACGAGGCTGAAGTGGGTTTTTTAGGTACTTACCCACCTTACCCCTATTAGAACTGGTTTGAGATTTTTTTATTTTTTATTTAAAAAAGGAAAAAGAAAACTCGGTTCAATATTTCCTTATTCTTATTTCTTATCCCTATTCTATATATAATTAATTTTTTTTAAAAAAAATATTTTATTTTTCATATTTTCCTTTTATTTTTTATATCTTATGCCTATTATTTTTAGTTTTAATATAATTAATATTTAGGTTTTTTAGAAATAATAATAATAGTACAAGACAGACAAAATATGAGAAATTCTCATAATTATTTTTTTGTACTCCACCCAATTTTGTATAAAATTTTTATTAGAATAAAGATAAGAATATGAGATTTGATCTATTTTGAACTATCTATTTTCCATCCCTATATTTTCTGTAAAACACTCTAATCAGTTAGTAAAAGTGAAAATTGATTACATTGTTTTCAAAATAATCAATTTTTTTTTATCAAATAATTATTTTGTAAGGCATCTACCTTAGGTATGAAATAAGGAAAAAGTAAGTGTGGACCTCGCATTTCGGCTCACGCGTTTTCCACTCGATGACGAACTTGATTTTATTTGAAAAACAATTTTATTTATTAGAAAATGACTTGGAGTCGCCACTTATTTTTGTTCTATTTTAAAAGGGTAAACAAAATAAGAAAGAAAACTCTAAGTGCGACTCCTTATTTTGGAAAAGGTGATCTACAAAAAAACCGGATCGGGTTCGGGGGTTAGGTTACTTATCGGGAAGGTACGGTAAAAACTATAGCACCCCTCTAAGTCCCTAAAGTCGGGTCTCTACTAATAAAATGAAGCTGACGTGGCAATCAATAGGAAAATCAATGGATACTCGAATCGATCATGCATATATGGGAATCAAAACGTGCATATAAAATGACTAGAAATGGAATGGATGCGTACCTGGGCCACGATCGAGCAATGCGCTATCATAAAAATGGGGTCAGTGTATAATAAAGAGCATAAAACATATCACTTGCATTACCAAACAGAAACTAAAATTGTTCAAGGGAAAACTAGATTTTTTGAAATTCATTTGAAAATTAGTCTTGGAGATTATTTGAAAATTGGATTTTTAGGAATTAAATGTAAGAATGAGAATTTTTAGAAATTAAATTTTAAAGAAATTGGAATTTTGGAAATGATTTGAGAGTTCGAGATTTTAAACGAGTAGGTAAGTGGATGAGTGAATAAGTAAAGGAATGGAATAATAATAGTGGTGAAGCAATAAAGATTAGGTAAATAATTGCAAAAGATGGAATTTTAGAGATTTGAAGATGTGAACTTAGAGTTTGAGAACTTAAGAATTTGTTCAGGGATGAGATCTTTGGTATATGAGTAATTGAATAAGTAAGTGGATGGGATAACATTAATAATGAGAATAATCATTAAACGACGATATTTGGACGGCAGAACTTTTGAGGTTGGAAATTAGATTTGGAAGTCGGGTTCCGATGAATTAAACTTTAACAATTAGATTAAATAGATAATATGGAATAATAATGCTACTTAACGGAAACAATATTTTAAACGAATAGAAAATGAGTAGTGGAATCTTTAAGATTAAAAATTAAATTAAGGTGTTGAATTTTTGAAGAGTTGGACCTTAAACAAATAAATAGATAGGTGATAAGAATTCTAATTACTGAAGATAACATTTAGGCGAATGATGGAATTTCTGGGATTGAAAGTCAAATTTAGGGCATGGGGTTTTCGAAAGATTGGACTTTAAACAGATATGGGATAATGATTCTAATTGATGAGGATAACATTTAAACAAATTATAGAATTTTTAGGATTGAAAAATTAAATTAAGACATGAGGTTTTTGAAGAATTAGATTTTAAATAAATAAACTAACATAGGGTAATAATACTAATTGACGAAAATAACATTTAAACGAATAAAAAAGGATAGTGGAACTTTTAGGGTTGAAAATTAAGTTCAATTATTGAGATTTTTAAAAGAGATAAACAAGTATGAAGTTTCTAACTGACGAAAATAACATTTAGACGAATAATGAAATTTTTAGGATTGAAAATTAAATTATGACATTGGATTTTTGAAGGATTAGACTTTGAATAACTAAATATGAGACAATAATTCCTAATTAACGAAAATGACATTTAGACGAATAGTGGAATTTTTAGGACTTGGAAAATGAAATTAGGGCATTGGATCTTTGACGGATTGGATTTTAAATAAATAAACTAATATAGGATAATAATGCTAATTAATGAAAATAACATTTAAACTAATAAAAAGAATAATGGAATTTTTAGGGTTGAAAATTAAATTATGACGTTGGGTTTTTGAAGAATTGGACTTTAAATAAATAAATAGGTATATGATAATAATTCTACTTAAGGAAGATAACATTTAGACGAATAAGGTTTGAATGGACTGTTGAAAAATTGAATTAAGACATGAGATTTTTGAAGGGTTAGACTTTGAATAATTAGGTAAATATATGATAATAATTCTAATTGATGAAAACAAGATTTAAGCGAATTATTGAAGAATTAAATTAAGACATGATTTCCTTGAAAGATTTAGACTTTAGATGGCTGGATAAATATGGGACGAACGATTCTAATGGATGAAAATGAGATTTGAACTAATCATTGAAGAATTAGATTAAGACGTAAGATTTCCTTGAAAGATTTAGACTTTAAATAGCTAGATAATGTAGGATAAATAATTCTAATGAATGAAAATGAGATTTAAACAAATATTCGAAGAATTAAATTAAGACATACGATTTCCTTGAGAGATTTAGATTTTAAATAGCTAGATAAATATGAGATAAATAATTCTAATGGATGAAAATGAGATTTGAACTAATTATTGAAGAATTAAATTAAGACATAGGATTTTTTAAGGATTAGACTATAAATAACTAGGTAAATATGAGGTAAATAATTCTAATGGATGAAAATGAGATTTGAACTAATTATTGAAGAATTAAATTAAGACATTAGATTTTTAAAGGATTTAGATTTTAAATAGCTAGATAAATATGAGATAAATAATTCTAATGGATGAAAATGAAATTTGAACTGATTATTGAAGAATTAAATTAAAACATAGGATTTTTAAAAGATTAGACTTTAAATAGCTAGATAAATATGAGATAAATAATTCTAATGGATGAAAATGAGATTTAAACAAATATTCGAAGAATTAAATTAAGACATAGGATTTTGAAGGATTAGAATTTTAACTTTAATAAAATGAGATTTTTGAAATATGATAAATAGATACATGCGAAATAATAATAATAATTAATAATCATAATGTTTAAGCTAGTGAAATTGAATAGTATAAATTTCGAGATAAAAATATAATTAATAATTTGTCTTTAAGTTGTCTTTAAGTTTGAGCTAACTAAATTAGTGAAGATAAAATAAGATAAAAAAAGTAAAATGAAAATGCATGAATAAGTTAATAATTTACTAAGATTAAAGATTTAAAACTTGTTAGGACATGAAGTAGCTAAATGGGCTCACTCATCATGGACTTGGGCCATGAGAGTGGCTAGCATAAGGAGCAATGGGGCCTTCCATCAGCAAACTTGGGCCTGGGCTCCAACTTAAGCCCAAAACCAAAGCCATCATAGGCAAGCCCAAAACCAAAAACCAACATAGGTAAGCCCAAAACCAAAAACCAACATAGGTAAGCCCAAAACCTATCTCCATCACAAAATTGGGCCTAGTGCCCCAACTCAAGCCCAAGCCCAAACTTCATCTTCTTCACAGCACGCCCCCCCGCGCCTGGCTTCAGCACGATCACCACCTTCCCGCGGCGGCAATGGCGACGCCACCACGTCGGAATAAGCGCCAGAGAACGGCAGCCTACGTGCGTCCTCTTCACGGCGCATCCACGTACTCCTCCGTCTCACTGCCTCCTCCGCCTTCGACACCACCGCCGGGAGCTACTCTCCCGGACGACTTCGAGTCCTTCTCGCCAGAAAACATGGCCGGCAATGGAGACTTTTGGCGACACTGGCATTGGTCTCCGCCACTCCTCATGAGGGCGGACCTCGCCTTGACAGCCAAAGCGGCCATCTCCTCCGCCTGAAGCGGTTGCTTCAACTTGCCCAATGGCAGCGCGAAATAGGGTTGTCCAGGTTGAAGCTCCTCATCGTCATGGATAACAGAAACGACATCGTCAAAGTCCATTTCATCGGAGTTACAGATAAGCAGGAGGAGTTCTTCGGTTTCATAGCGTAAGAAACGCTTTGGATTGGCACTGATTCAGTGCTCCTCTTTAGGGGTTCGTCAGTTGCAACCAGCTCCAAGGGGTGGGAGAAAACGAAACAAAGAAAAAAAAAAAAAAACCAAGAACAAAGCATGTATGCAGAGGACTAAATTTAACCAAAGTAAACAAAGTAAACAAATTATGGTTTAGGACTAGAACTAAAAAAAACGTCAGGAAGGATAGGAGAATAATGGAAGGTGAAAGACATGAGGTTCGTACCTGTAAGTGGACTCTCTCAAGACTAGCTAGGCTTCAAGTTCCTTCCTCCTCACCCTTGCTCCCTGCTATCCTCTTGCCCCTCAGCTGGTTTCTGTCTTCTTCCTCATCACCCTGTTCATCACATCAGCAGCATGGCCTCCTCAACTACCAACCTGACACGTCCCATGCCTAGAGGAGGCCCCCCGCCCCCCCCCCCCCCCCCCCCAACTCTCCAAAAAATGCAGTGAAAAAATGAAAAAAAAAAACCCCTCCCAATTCTCCCCCAGGCCTTCACCTTAACAGGGGTCTACAGTAAGAAAATTTTTTATATATATAAACATATTTTACTACTATCAAGTTTTCTATCAAATAACAAATAATTTATTTCGGACTTTTATTTCATATCAAATTATCTTTTCTTAATTTTGTTCTTGAAATAATGTTCTAAACAAACTAATTTAATAAAAAATTGCAATATTTGTGTCAAGTGGAAAACGGAAAAAAACTAAAAATATACAATTAATATTTTTTTATTCCTAAATTATAATTTATCATTTGCAACTATTAAACAAATTGTTGGAATTTCCAAATTGATACATTCTCAAATTAAGAGCCGAATATTCTTCTTAATTAATATCAATGATCATTACAATATAAATTAACTGTTTTTAATTCCACCCAGATATGTTTGCAAGTGAGATAATTATCTTTTTCAGCATAACTATGTCTAGTTTGATTGATGAACTAAGAAAAACAATTATAGTATTCTTAAGTTTTATACATAGACATGGATGTAACTAGAGAATTCTGGAAGCATAGAGAACTTTCTGTAATAGAAAGTAGTTAGTCCTGCGAACTAATTACAGAGTTAGTTGAAACTAATTAACCACTTGCTTCAACTCACTTCCTCAAGCAATGTTATGCCTTGGCAAAGATGAGTTTGTCATGAAGTAGTTCAAACCGAGTAGTGGTTAAGGGCTTAGTCAATAGATCTACAATTTGTTCTTCAGTTGGCACATACCTTATATCTAGCTCTTTTGCAATAACTTTTTGTCTCACAAAATGAATGTCAATCTCTATGTGTTTTTTTTTTTTTTTTTGCATGAAACACAAGATTTGAAGCTAAGGATCTTACTTCAATGTTGTTACACCACAATATAGGACTATGCATAGTTTTGAGTCCAAGTTCAACAAACAAGCTTAATTTGTAGCCAAACTATTTCAGTAGCAGCTTGAGCTAAAACTTGATACTCACTCTCAATACATAACCAACATGCTACAACTTTTTTCTTTCAAGAACTCCATTAAATCAAATTTCCTCCAAGAAAAATACAATAACCACTTGTAGATCTCTTGTCATCAATGTTACTAACCTAATTTGCATCGGTAAATCCTTCAAGGACCAAAGCTTTTTTTAGTTGAAACTTCAAGCCATGTCCAATTGTGCCTCTTAAATACCTCAGTACTCTTTTATAGGCTTGCCATTGTTGATTTGTAGGTGCATAAAGAAATTGACTAAGTTTGTTTACAGTAAAGGATATATTAGGTTGAGTCATAGTCAAATATTGAAGCCCCCCAATGATACTTCAATATAGGAAGGGTTACTCAAATAATTTGTTATCATTTAAGTGTAACTTAACTAATTACTGCTCAAAAAAGTATATTTTAGATACTAATTCTCACGAGTTTCACATCTTTTGAGTAGTAATTATGCTTAAAACACTCAATTAACATGTTGTTGCCCTTGCAAGAGTTACTAACAAGTTTTATGAAGTTTTGGAGTCATTTCAAGGTATGATTTTGATAAATTGGTGACACAAGAGATGAATCAAATTGAAGAGAACAAATAAAGTTGATGAAGATCCAAATACATAATGAAAGAAGTAATGCAATTGGTTTGGACCGGGATTTGGAGTTGATTTGGAGGTGATTGAGGTGGATTCAAAAGAAAGAAATGGAAGAAATGACAAAAAAGAGTTGAAAAATTATGTATTTCCATTTCGCATGATCATGCGAAAATTTCACACAGTCATGTGAAATGGACCAGAAGACATTTTTGTTGTAAATTAAAGGGAAATCTCAAAGCTGATTTCGCATGACCATGCAAAACATGCGAAATGCTCCATGAAGGCGAAAATTGGTGTTGATGCATTTTTTACTTCGTACAATCATGCGAAATTGTTGGATCTCGTGCGAAATGACCATTTTATTACTAAACTCTAGATTTCTTGGTGAAGAAGCCTTCGAAAGACCTCATAAATGATGCCAAGTGTCCACTTGACCTTGACCTATAAATAGAAACTTGATTTTCTCATTTGAGGAGCTTTTTGGATATTTCTAATTTGTAGAATTTTTCAAATTTTATCTCTCTAGATAATTCTCTACTTTCCTTCATTTTCTCTCATTTTCTTTCATTTTCTTACTAGCCAAACATGTCTTATGAGACCAAATCTCCAAGCATGAGTGGTTAAATCTCGTTTTTCTCAGAGAAAGGAGGATCTAAAGGCAAGGTCTATGGTGAATTAGAGAAATGAGCTTGAATTGCAAATGTGATTTGATCCAATTGATTGATTAATTGAATTTTGGGGATTTTTCTCTTCAAATTGTCTTGGATGACTTCTACAATGCAAACTAGGTAGATTCATTAAATTCTTAAAGCTGGATTTGATAAGATTGAATAGTTGCATTGTGTGAATCATTGGAAGATAATTTAAGATGAATTGAATTGATCTCTTGGATTAAATGACCTAATTTGAAGAGAAATTAGATCTAGACCTAAAGCTAAATCAAAAATCGGTTTAAATGAAAATTTAGGTTTTCAATCTAACTTGATGAAAATTAGATCTCAACATCTATTCACCATGGAAATTGTTTTCTAGAAAATCTTAACTCCGAGAATTTCATCTCCTATTAATTTTCTTCTATTTTTCATTTCATTTTTCTTTTCAATTTGAGACCATTGTTACATTAGTTTTTCACTATGAATTTTTAAATTAATTTCACTTGATCACAATCATTTCTTATCCTCTCATTCTTACCGAGAATAATCCATCCTAGTGAACGACACCTAGAAACCATTACACTACAGTAGTTTGTACAAAAACCACTTTTTGATGGGGTACAAGCTACTCTAGAATAGTGAATTAGGTTATAAATTTTGTTTTGATCCAATAAACGACGAAAAACCAAGCGATCAAAAATGATGCTGGTGCTGGGGATGGTGCTAAGGTTATTGAGGCAAATTTTTTCGTGAGGATTAGCCCCTGTGATCCACATCACAAGATTGTTGAAGTTTTCTTTACCGATTCTCCATTTTTTTTTAATTCCATTTTTATCTTTTATTTCTCTTTTTGTTCTTCTTGGTTTGTTTTGGTTTTTTTTTTTAGCTTGTTTTGTAGGCTCTCCATTGCATGCTACATTTAGAATAAAACTCAAGGGAGAGATTACAAAGGACTTACATTGCTAATCATCTTTAGTTTGTGATCCAATTGTTGGGGAAATGGAAAATCAAGGGGAAAATCAACAAACTCAACAAGGACCAAGCAATGGCAATTCTCACATGTCTAGATCAATGAGAGAATTTATGAATCCTCAAAGGATAGGCGTGAGATCATGTATAGTTCTTCCTAATGAGCCTATTGTGATAAAAATAAAAAATAAAAAAAAAACTCACTTGGTACCACTTCTCCCTCAGTTTCATGGAATGGAGAATGAGAATCCTTATACTCATATAAAGGATTTTGAAGAAGTATGTCATACATTTCATGAGGGAAATACATTCATAGAGCTTATGAGATTAAAGCTTTTTCCATTCACATTAAAGGATAAGGCTAAGTTGTGGTTTAACTCATTGAGGCCCCAAAGCATAAGGTCATGGTTGGAACTATAAACAACCTTCTTGAAGAATTTTTTTTCCCATACATCGCACAAGTGGCTTGAAAAGGCAAATTACTAACTTTGTGGCACTGGACAATGAAAAATTTTGTGCTTGTTGGGAAAGATATATGGAAGTAGTCAATGCTTGTCCTCATCATGGTTTTGAGACAGGGATGTTGGTGAGTTACTTCTATGAAGGCATGTCGCCAACTATGAAGCAATTGCTAGAAACCATGTGTAGAGGTGACTTTATGAGCAAAAGTCCCGATGAAGCCTTTGAATTTTTGAATTATGTGGCTGAAATATCAAGGTCATGGGATGAGCCACATGAAAGGGATTCACACAAGTCCAAGTCTCAAAGCAATTCAAATGGAGGAATGTATATGTTGAATAAATATGTTGATCTACAAGCTAAAATGATAGCTTTGACAAAAAGGCTAGAGGAACTTGAAGCTAAGGGATTTCACGAGGTGAATGCAATATATGATAATACAATTTACATGGAGCAATGTTCTAGTTGTCAATCTATAGAACATGAAGTGAGTGATTGTCCTACAATACCAGCTATGGGGGAAAGACTTGTTGATAATCATCCAAACATGTCATGGAATTGTGGACAAGAGTATTTTTCTTCAAGTCAATACTCACAAAGCCAACAATTCATGGAAGACTCTTCACAACGAGTTTCTTTGGCTAAGCAAGCTATTGTAAACTTGAGTAAAATTTTAGAAGATTTTATTAGTGATCAAAAGAATATCACTACTCAAGTAAATCAAATGATAGATCATGTGGAGACATCTTTCAATCAGAAATTTGATAGCTTGCAAACCAATCTCACACAAAAGATTGATAATATGCAGCTTGCTATTTCTAAACTCAAAAACATGCATAAGGTGCAAGAAAAACGAAAATTCTCTTCACAACCCCAACAAAATCCAAGTCAAGTCCATAAAATTGGAAAGACAAGTGAAAGTTATACTAAGTATGATGAAGTCAAAGCAACCATTACCTTAAGAGGTGTTAAGCAAGTTGATCAACCTATGCCAAAACCAAAAGAGAAGGAAGTGAAGACTGAAAATGATAAGAAGAGTAAAAGAACAAAGACTGAAAATTTTGAAAGAGAAAAGGAGGAGAAGAGTGAAGCTAAAATGAACAAGGATATGTTCTTATCTCCACATTTTCCCATGGCTCTTCAATCAAGGAAGATGGTAAATAATGCTTCAGAAATTTTTGAAGTTTTGAAGCAAGTAAAAGTCTATATACCACTCCTTGACATGATTAGACAAGTTCCAGCCTATGCCAAGTGTCTTAAGGATTTGTGTACCATAAAGAGAATGATGCATTTGAAAAAGAAAGCTTTCTTGACTGAACAAGTTAGTGCAATCATCCAATGCAAGACTCCAATCAAGTATAAGGATCCAAGATGTCCAACTATCTTGTTGAATATTGGCAACACTTTTGTGAAAATAGCACTTTTAGTCTTGGGTGCAAGTGTGAATCTTCTTTCCTACTCAATATATATGCAATTAGGGCTTCCAGAACTAAAGTCTACTTCCATCACACTTTCATTGGCGGATAGATCGGTTAAGTTTCCAAGAGGAATTATTGAAGATGTGTTGATCCAAATTGATAATTTCTATTATCTAGTTGATTTTGTGGTGTTTGATACGGAACAAGGAATTAGTGGACTCAACCATGTTCCTATTATACTTGGTCGACCTTTCATTGCCACAACAAATGTATTGATTAATTGTCGAAGTGGGGTGATGCAACTTACCTTTGGGAACATGACAATTGAGTTGAACATTTTTCATTCATGTAAGAAGTATGGTACTAAAGAGGAAAGGGGGCTTATAAAGGCTTATTTGATTGAATTACCTATGGAAAATCTAGTGAAAGAAAATGTTGAAGATAATTTTTCAAAACTTGGTGAAGTAATTTCTAATGAACAGATTGAAATTTGGAGGATCAATGAAGAAATTGAACTTTTGAAGTTAATGAAATGGTCTTTCAGCTTGAAGAAAGTGAAAACCATGAAGCATGGTGTGCACAATAATTTAAAGACCATGAAAAAAAAAAAGCTCAAGGAATGGTATGGCCAACTTATTCAAAAGAACAAGTTCAAAGAAGGCTATTTCAAGCCACATGTTTTTATGAGAAAACTTAAGTATCAAGGAGTTGGTCCATTCATTGTTTGCAAGTCATATCCAAATTGAGTATTGATGCAAAGGTTAATAGGCTTAGTCATGTCAATGGCTAGCTAGCCCAATGGTTTCTCATTTCTCTACTTTCCTTTGAATTTTGATTTTTTATTATTTTTCTTTTAGTTTCCATTAAATAAATCCATCTCAACTCTTTGATTTGTATTTTGAAGGACTTTTCGGATGGATAGAATGCATGAGGCAAAGGAAAAAAGAGTTTTAATGGTTCATCACCATTTTGCATGTTCACGCAAAAACAAGAGAATTCATGCAATAAACAGGGGAGTTTTTATAGCTTTGAAAATCCAAAAAAATGAGTCTATGTCTCATTTCGCATGATCATGCAAAATTTTCGCATGACTGTGCGAAACTGATGTGGATGATTGCAACAGTTTTAAGCCTCTGGACTAATTCGCATAATTATGTAAACTTTCGCATGACCATGCAAAAATTCTGCTAAAGGCAATAATAAGATAGAACTCTCTTGACCAATTCGTATGTACATGCAAATTTTCACATGATTGTGCCAAATTCTTTTAAAAGAAGAGAGTAATTGCAACATATTTCACCTTCTTGTCTAGTTTAGACACTTGTGAGAAATTTTAAAAAACTCCATGTGAATCATTGACTTATCATTGAAATCATGTTTTCTTTGGACATGATCATCATCTATACCTTGATTTTACTCCACACATTGTGTCTCTAACATAGTTTTTTGGTTTTTAATAAATTTGTTTTCATATTTTCTTCTCTTATGCCATTCATATCCAACAATTCTCATGTGTGATTTTATTTTTGTTTTAGCTATTGAAGCTGAAATTCATGAGAGATTGAGGTATCTTCCCTTCCTTTCTTTGTATATTTTCATTACACATTGAGGACAATGTACATGTTTGGTTGGGGGAAGGGTTAGAAAGTAAGAGAAGGAAATATGTTGTTAGTTTTGTTAGTTTTTTTAGATTTTTTTTTCATAAATCACATTTGTGACTTATTTGATGAATTTTTTTTTTTAGATGATTCAAACCTAACTTGAAAAAGTTGATTTAGAATACTAGCTTATTTGCTTGATCTTAAAAAATTTGTTATGTAAATTAAAGTTGATTTGACTTTGAAGTCTTTATTTTCCAAAGGGTCATTTCGATTTGAGTTTTAACACATATTGTGCACTCTAGACCCCAAATATAAGATGAAAAACTAGTCTAACCTTAAGACTTGGACTTAATTATCTTGTAACATTGATTACTCTTTAATTGAGTTGAGACACCTTAAAAAGAAGCCAATGTGCCTAATTTGAAAAAAAAAAGTTGATGAATAAAAAGGTTGAGTTATGCTTGCCTTGAAACCTGAGCAAGGTCCGAGGGGTATATGACCCAAAGGTCTTTGAAGCCCAGTGCCCTAAGCCATTTTGGTTGGGAGCCACCGACCTCAATGCTCGTTACATGGGTGAATAGGTGGAGTATGAGTTCAATTGTAGGTGCTAAGGTATTGGATCCTAATTTGAGGAGTCCGAGGTGAAGTCCGAGGAGTTAATGGCTAGTTAAATAGTCTTATAAACTTGGTGCCCTATGCATTATGGTTGGGAGTCATTAATGAATCCCCGCTACATGGACCATATACTTGGAGATACCTTTAGCATAACACTCCTACAATAAGTCCTTTGAAAAAAATAATAATAATAAAATAAATATAAGTGCGTTCTTAACCTATGAGAGAGTGATTTTTGTTGTTTGAGATAAATTGAGATTGGTTGGGGGGAGGATTAGTTTTGAGTACTATATTCGAGGGCTAGCTTAATTACACTCAAGACTTGTTTGGAAAAATTGTTTGGGGAATGAAGATGGATATGTTTTTGATACCTTGATTTGCATGATATTCTTTCTATTAGAGATAGTAAATAAGTTGGGATTTTGTTGATACCTATGGATAGTAGGGTGTGCTTGTTTATCAATCATTTATGCTATGGAAATTTTAAAGATTTTTTTTTTCAAATGATTTGCTTATGTGACTTATGATTTCTTTTGTTTGGTATTGTTTTTCTTCCTTTTTGTCATACCATTACTAAGGGACTAGCAATGCGTTGGTTGGGGAGAATGATTACTACTCAAAAGAGCATATCTTAGATAATAATTTTCATGAGTTTCACATCTTTTGAGTAATAATTATGCCTAAAACACTCAATTAACATGTTATTGCCCTTGCAAGAGTTACTAACAAGTTTTATGAAGTTTTGGACTCATTTCAAGGTATGATTTCGATAAATTGGTGACAAAAGAGATCAATCAAATTGAAGAGAATAAATAAAGTTGATGAAGATCCAAATGCATAATGACAAAAGTAATGTAATTAGTTTGGACTGGGATTTGGAATTGATTTGGAGGTGATTGAAGTGGATTCAAAAGAAAGAAATGGAAGAAATGACAAAAAAAAGTTGAAAAATTATGTATTTCCATTTCGCATGACCATGCGAAAATTTCGCACAGTCATATGAAATGGACCAAAAGGTATTTTTTGCTACAAATCAAAGGGAAATCTCAAAGTTGATTTCGCATGACCATGCGAAAATTGGTGCTGATGTATTTTTGACTTCACACAATCATGCGAAATTGTTGGCTCTCATGCGAAATTGCTAGATCTCGTGCGAAATTGCTAGATCTTGTGTGACATTGCTAAATCTCTTGTTAAATGACCATTTTATTACTAAACTCCAGATTTCTTGGTGAAGAAGCCTCCGGGAGACCTCTTAGATGATGCCAAGTGTCCACTTAACCTTGGCCTATAAATAGAAACTTGATTTTCTCATTTGAGGAGCTTTTTAGATATTTCTAATTTGTAGAATTTTTCAGATTTTATCTCTCTAGAGAATTCTTTAATTTCCTTCATTTTCTTTCATTTTCTTACTAGCCAACACATGTCTTGTGAGACCAAATCTCCAAGCATGAGTGGCTAAATCTCATTTTTCTCAGAGGAATGAGGATCTAAAGGCAAGATCTATGGTGAATTAGAGAAATGAGCTTGAATTGCAAATGTGATTTGATCCAATTGATTGATTAATTGAATTTTGAGGATTTTTCTCTTCAAATTGTCTTGGATGACTTCTACAATGCAAACTAGATAGATTCATTAAATTCTTAAAGCTGGATTTGATGATATTGAATAGTTGCATTGTGTGAATCATTGGAAGATAATTTAAGATGAATTGAATTGATCTCTTGGATTAAATGACCTAATTTGAAGAGAAATTAGATCTAGACCTAAAGCTAAATCAAAAATTGGTTTAGATGAAAATTTAGGTTTTCAATCTAACTTGATGAAAATTAAATCTCAACATCTATTCACCATGGAAATTATTTTCTAGAAAATCCTAACTCCAAGAATTTCATCTCCTATTAATTTTCTTCTATTTTGCATTTCATTTTTCTTTTCAATTTGAGACCATTGTTACATTAATTTTTCACTATGAATTTTTAAATCAATTTCACTTGATCACAATCATTTCTTATCCTCTTATTCAAGCCTTAATTACCGAGAATAATCCATCCTAGTGGACGACACCTAAAAACCATTATACTATAGTAGTTTGTACAAAAACCACTTTTTGATCAGGTACAAGCTACTCTAGAATAGTGAATTAGGTTATAAATTTTGTTTTGATCCAATAAACGATGAAAAACCAAGCAATTATTAACCCCAACTGAAAAAAGGTGTTGAATTTGGATTAACTCTTGCCATCTTAGCTTTCTCCAAAATATCCAAAGTATATTTTGTTTGGGTTAAGTAAAGACCAGATTGATTTCTGTATGTCTCAAATCTAAGAAAATAATTCATGAAACTTAAAGTCTTAATTGCAAACTTCTCATGTAAATCCTTCATTACTTGCTAAATCAAATCAATATCATCATTGGTTAGACCAACAAGAGTGGTATTTTGCTTGCAGATAAGTATGAAGAGACTGGTATCAGATTTTGAGTTTTCAGAACCCCAATGCAATATAACAGTTTTAAGCTTGTTAAATTAAGCCCTTGGCACTTGTTTTAGACCATATAAGCCCTTGTGTAGCTTGCAAACATGGTATGAAGCATGTTGATCAATAAAACCAATTGGTTGAAACATGTATACAATTTCTTATAGGTCTCCATTTAAAAATGCATTGCTAATATCAATCTGTTGAATATCCCAACCTTTTGTAACAACAATAGTAGGCACTACAAGAATGGTTGATCACTTGATAACAAGACTAAAAGTATCAAAGTAATCAAGCCCTGCTATTTGTTGAAAACTCTTAGCAATAAGTTGGGCCTTATATCTTTGTATAGAACCATTAGGATTATATTTTACTTAAAAAATCCATTTTTTGTCCACAAGTTTTATGTCATTTGTATAAGGTATTAAGCTCCATGCATTATTTGATAAAAGGGCATTATACTCATCATCCATTGTCTTTTTCCAATTTGGATCCAATAGAGCTTATTCCACACTTAAAGGTCCAGTAACTAAAGTATTTATTTTCTGTTTGGCAAAGAAGACCTTTGGTTTGAAAATTCTAGACTTGGATCTAGTTTGCATGGGATGAGTATTCTAAATAGATGAAGAATTAGACTTAATAGTTTGATTCTCATTATTAACTTGATTCTCATATTGTAATATATTGGGATCCTCAACAGTATTAGTTTCAACAAGTTGTAATGCTCTATTTTCAACAAGTGCGCTAGCCAAAGATGATGATGAAACTATTGTTTAAGGTAAAATAGATGTAGTAGAAGTTAAAAAATCATTTGGTGAGGGAACATGCCACATACCAAAGATATTGGTTTCATTAGTGGCAACAAAAACAAAATTAGAAGCACTAGACCTTTTAACTTGAAAACCAATAGCAAAAGGGAAACGCTCTTCATCAAATAAGACACTCATGGTTGTGTAAATCTAACCTGGAGAACTCAGACAACAAAACCCTTTATGCACCAAGTTATAACCAAGGAAGACACACTTGGTTGTATGAAAGGCAAACTTGTGTTTATTATAGGGCCTTAGATAAGGAAAGCAAACACAACCAAAAACCCTTAGAACCTTATAATTTGGTTTTCTGTGATAAAGAGATTGAAAATGAGAAGTATAATTAAGAACTTGGGTAGGTAATCTATTGATAAAAAACACTACAATCACAAAAACATCCTACCAAAAATATAGACGCATGTGTGCTTGTGCCAAGAGTGTTCATCCAGGCTAAACTATATGTCTATGTTTTAATTTTGCTCTTCCATTTTTCTAATGAGTATGAGGACATGGATGTTTGAAAACTACACCTTGTTGAGCTAGAATAGGCAAAAAAAGGCCTATATTCACCTTCTTAATCAGTTTGAAGACATTTTAATTTTCTATTGAATTGTCTTTCTACCAAGATTTGAAATTGTAGAAAAATACCTTTGGTTTTATATTTTAACTTCATTAATGGAAATATCCATGCATAGTGAGTAAAATCATCCAGAAAGTGAATGTAATATTGATAGCCTTCTATAGAAAAAATAGGTGAAGGTCCCTATACTGACAAGCTTTTCCATATTGACAGACATCATAGAATTAAAGGTACTCAGTTCTTAAAGACACTTGAGCATCCCCGTGCTAACACTTGAGCATGAGGATGACTAAGCATGCTATGCTAAGTGTTCACAATTTGAATACAAGCCTCATTAGATTTGACTTGTGCTAGAGAAATTGAAGGAAAACTAGAACCAAAATTTGAGACAAATTTTAAACTTCCTAAGAGCACTAGAACATCAAGTTGATAAAGCCCTCTTTTAAGGTTGCCCTGCATCAAAATCTTCCTCGTGTTCTTGTCCTTAACAAGACAACAATCATCATAAAATTCAACAACAATGTTGTCCTTGGTGAATTTAGATATGCTTAATAATTTTTTTATAATTGTAGGCACATTAAGATATCATGAAGATATAATGGTTGTGATGAAAAATTAGATGATATAGTTGAAGAACCAATATGACAAATCTTTAGAGAATTACCATTTCCAACAAGTTTTTCCTTATTTTTGTAGCCTATCTTGAGAGTCAATTTATTGAGATCACCAGTAATGTGATTTGTGGCTCCTATATCCATGTACCAATTATGGTCATTAACAATGGCTAACATGGCAAAGTAAGCTCGAGCATTGTCTTTAAATGAGTGCCTTGTGGCGAAGCATAATTTTCATATTGTGGTTATTGTTGTGGTCTTTTGAAGCTAATGTTGAAATGATGATAACATTTCAGTGCAATATGACCAACTTTGTCACATAACTGACAGATAGGCTTATTTTGGCTTTCTCTTCTTGGACCACCACAACCACCATGAAAAGAACTATTGTTAGGAGCCTTAGAGAATTGATAATTGTTTATTTTGTGGCCTTGTTTGGCAGCAAAACTTGCAGAGGGACCAATATGGATATTTGAAACAGAGTTAAGTTTTTGAAGGAGGAATTAAGCTTCTTCAAGAGAAACATAATCTTTCCTTGACTAAAGATTGACAATTATAACATCAAATTCATGATTTAAACCACCAAAAATGTGCATCAACAATTCATCATCGATGAATTTATTAGATACAATTATAAAGTATCTGCAATTTCTTTCATTTGCAAAAAATAATCAATAATACTCAGGGAGCCTTTTGAAACTTCTTACAATTTATTTTTGAAGATGTTGCACCTGAAACTTGGAGTTGATGAAAAACAATCAATTGAAAGTACTCCACTCTTCAGTAACAATTTTTCATCAAACAATATGGCCAAACATCGACTCTAAAAGAGAATAAAAAATCCAACTCATGATGAACTAGTCTGTTTTGTTCCAGATTAAAAATTCTGAGTTGATTATTGAAGAATTATCATCTCCATTTGAAATGAAACAAAAGAGACACACCGTTGTTCCAAGCAAATATCTTTAAAGATCAAGAGCTCGAACAGTTGGAAGAATTTGTGAACGCTAGAATCCATAGTTGTTCTTGTGAGTTTCAAAGATAGTTGAGGAATGGTAGATGAGAACATCAGTGAGGGGACCACCATCAATGTTGTTCCACTTGTGCAGGAGATGCTTGATGAAGAGAGATTGGTATTCATTGCAGCAACTTAAGCCATAGACGTAAGTCGTTCTGGCTCTAATACCATGTTTGATTGATGAACTAAGAAAAATAATTACAAAGAGCTTTCTTTGTATTAGTAACAACAACTCAGTTAACTTCTAGTCTTCTTGAGTTTTATACATAGACATGGATGTAACTAGAGTTAGTTGAAAGCCTAAAACTAATTAACCATTTGCTTTGACTCATCTTTTTTGGGAGATGATTGAATCTTTCTATCTTTTGTTTTATTTTTAAATGGTTTACATGCCATGTAACAAATCAAAATGCGAAAATATTTGAAGCATAATTATTTTCTTACATAATTCTTAATTAAAGTTAAGTACATATTTTTTAACTTAAGTACAAGATATTAAATAATCTCACATTTATGTTTGGAAAGAAGAATTAACCCAATACATGGATTTTGAAAATTAGAGAAAAAATTATGAGAAAACATTTTTTTTTAAAGAAAAATAGAAATATAACAATTTCTTTTTTTTAAAAAAAAATTATACTTAGTTGTTGGAACATTTGTGGAAAAATGCTAAAGAAACAAAATAGAAATGGAAAAGAAAAGAAAATGAAAGGAAAAAAAAAAGATTTAAAGTTGGTAAATTATTCTTATGTACTTCTTTAAACTCATTTTCTTTTATATAAAGATTAAATAATATAAATTTAATAAACTATTTTTTTTTATTTCTTTGAAATAAGAAAATTATTTTTCTTAATAATTTATCTCTTTTGTTGGAATCAAACAAATTAATAAATTATTTTTATACATATTTTTTCAAACTTATTTGATTTATTTTTCATTTTATACAAATTTCATAATATATCATATATAAAAACATTATTTTTCTTAACAATATTTTTTCTAACTAAAACAAAGTATAAAAGTTGGGAATGTTAAGGCCCTAAGTATCAACCCATCTAATTTCTTATCTTAATTATCGAATATGTATATAAAGAAAAAGCTAGAATCTGAGTGGTGGTGATTTTTGGATACGGTACCTATAAATTATCGTTTGGTACTACAAAAGTATCCATGAATTTTGTTCTTTGTTGGGTACCCTAAAAATTGTTATCTTTCTTCTAAAATTCTAATCAAACGATCATTAAATTGAACAATTGTAATTGGAAAAACAATAATAAATTTCAACATCCACGGCAACGGATGTCACGTTAAGAGTAGGACAGAACCGGACCGTTACCTTGAAATTACCTTTGAAGCCCTTGGGCCCTATCTGACCACCAAGACAGAGTAACGAAAACAAGTGAAGGGCAAAACGGGAAGAGGAAAAGACAAGGCCTTTTGGAAGCAATAGACTTTTGCAACGGTAACTTTTTCCCACATTCATCCTATACAATCATCTTCTCCACTTTTCCTTACAGAAATCGAAGCAACTGAAAAGAAAAAAACGGCAAAGTGATTGAGCTTCTTTATTCACAGAAAACAATTCCTCAATGTCTTCAGCATTAGCAGTAGCAGTAGCAGTAGCAGTACCAGAAGAAGAAGAGGAAGAAGAAGAAGGGAGGCTGATAAAAGTGGTGGAGTATGTGGAATCATCCATGTGCGAAGAGCTTCTCGGCAAATTCCCAGACACCTCTGCCTTTGATTTTGACTACTCACAGAGCTCAATCTGGTCTCCATTGGTGCCTCGCCCTCAAAAATCTCTTGCTTTGGACTGGGATTTGGGAACGCCACCTCCGAAGTTGTCTTACAGGTTGGGTTTGGATAAAACCACTCTCAAGAAGGTCACCGCTAATCTTAAGAACAACATCTTCACTATGTTTAAGAAGAAGCAGAAGAAGAGGAGGAGGAGTTTCATCAAGCCCCCTGATCACTTCTCTCCCACTCCTCCTTCCACAAAGGTAACCACTCTTTTATTTTCCATTTTTGTTTTTATTTTTTTGAAAAATTTTCCAGCCATTTTTGGGTTGTTGAAGCTCAAATGGATATACCCATTTGAGGAAACTGGGAAACCAATAGGGAAAATTGGCCTCCGTGTTGGATCTGTTTGGATAAGGAGAAAAGGGGGAAAGAAAATGTTGAAAGAGGGCCCTTTCCTCATTCTTTGTCTCACATGGAAAAAGCTTGGAATTTATGGGAAAATTTGGGGAAAAGAAGCCACCTCTAAAGGGGAATCTATAATGTCATCAACAATTTTTTTTTTCCTTTTTTGGATTTTATTAAATTATAGTGAAATTAATGTAACAGGGATGGAGCAAGGTGCTGAAAGCGGCCTCAAAACATTTCAAGAAGAAGAAGAAGAAAGATCCAACCCTTCATGTAAAACTCTCCAAGTATTCGAGACAATCAGACTCTTAAGTCACTTGTTCATTCATGTAATTTTTTTATTTTTTATTTTTTGTTAAATGCTTATTCTATTAGAAAATTCATTTTTGTATTTTTATATCCATTGGATGGTCAGGTTAAAAAAGAAAAAAAAAATGATCATTGTCTTTAATTGATGTGGATGGATGTCATTATTGTTTCTTTATCACCTATTCCATAAGAAATCTTACTTCTTTTTTGGGAAAGATCCTATTTGAAATTACAAAACTAGCCGTTGGTTGAGATTTTTCGGTTGGCATATAGTTGTTTCCTGGGCTGGGCCCAAAAGATTAACGGACTAATTCAGTTGAAGATATGGCGGTTCCTTATATCCCAACTCTTTTTTAGGTTTTATTATATTCAGCAACTATTTCTAAAGAGAAAAAAACGTTCATTCCATTTTTATCCAATATCATTTATTTAAATCTAGAATCTCATTTTCAATTTGGAAAATAATACCTTTTTTTTATTAACAGATTTTTTTTTTTTTTTTTTTAAAGAAATATCAATCTTTTGAAGAAAAATATTTGTGAATTTTAGATTTAATGAACACTTATCTTAATTTGGCAGAATTCATGGGAGCAAGTTTGAATTCAGAGCACTTAGGCTTGTTTTGGCCATATCTCTCTCATTCGACATCAGAATTGTGTACCGTTTTTTTTCATGGACTCCTTATTCTTTAGGAAAAATTCTACCAGTCCCCAAAGTTTCAGTTTTGGCAGAATGCATGGGAGCAAGTTCGAATTCGGAGCACTCGGGCTTGTTTTGGCCATATCTCCCTCATCCAACCTCAGAATCATGCACCATTTTTTTTCATGGACTCCTTATTCTTCAGAAATTTTTTTTCAAAATTTCATAATTTTTCTCAACCGGTTCGACCGGTTGGCGTCCGGTTTAACCGGTTCATCGAGCTAGACCGGTCCCCAAAGTTTCAGTTTAGGCAGAATGCATGGGAGCAAGTCTAAATTCGGAGCACTTAGGCCTGTTTTAGCCATATCTCCCTCATCCGAACTCAAAATTGTGCACCGTTTTTTTTCATGGACTCCTTATTCTTCAAGAAAAATTATATCAAAATTTCATAATTTTTCTCAACCGGATCGACCGGTCCCCAAAGTTTCAGTTTTGGCAGAATTCATGGGAGCAAGTTTGAATTCAGAGCACTTAGGCTTGTTTTGGCCATATCTCTCTCATTCGACCTCAGAATTGTGTACCGTTTTTTTTCATGGACTCCTTATTCTTTAGGAAAAATTCTATCAAAATTTCATAATTTTTCTCAACCGACTCGACCAGTCCCCAAAGTTTCAGTTTTGGCAGAATGCATGGGAGCAAGTTCGAATTCGGAGCACTCGGGCTTGTTTTGGCCATATCTCCCTCATCCAACCTCAGAATCATGCACCATTTTTTTTCATGGACTCCTTATTCTTCAGAAATTTTTTTTCAAAATTTCATAATTTTTCTCAACCGGTTCGACCGGTTGGCGTCCAGTTTAACCGGTTCATCGAGCTAGCTTGTATGGAGCACTAGTTTTGATGATTTTGAAGCCCAATTCCTACATGACTTGGGCCCATAAGCTCCAAATCGGTCTTGGGCTATATTGTGGGTCCATTTTGGGCCTTGGTTTGGGTTTCTTGCAGCCCACCATGAATCCATATGGATCCTTGGTGGTGAAGCAAGCTAAAAACTTAAAAGAGTCAGCTTGCATGGAGAATTGGTGAGGAGAGTTATTGGGGAGTGTGGTTTCGAGGTTGAAGGGTTGTTTTCCAGAGCTGAATGCATGGGAAAATGAATGGAAGCTGGAGGAACAAAGGGGTCTAATATAAAATCCAAAAGAGGGAAGAAGATGAGGACCTCTCTCTGGATTCTAGGAGGAAACTTTGTCAAAAAAGTGAAAGCCAAAGGAGAAGAGGGTGAGAGCTTAAAAAAAAAAAAAAGAGTGTGGGGGAAGAGTTCTAGACCTGAGAAAATTTTGTGTGTTGGGAGATAAAGGAAAAGAAAGAAGAGAGGAAAAAAAAATAGAAAAAAGAAACAGAGGAAAGAGTGAAGGAGACGGAGGTTTTGAGAGATTTTCTGGTTGTAGAGGGAGTAGTTTCTTGTTCATGTTGTTGAAGGGGAAGGCCTTGATTTCTGGAAGCGGAACTTGGACGTTTGCTACCCCAGTGACTTCATTTCTACCTCAGCATCTTCAACGCATGCATAGGTAACTCTTTGATCCTGCTTTCTGCTATTTTATATTTTCATTCTTTCTGAGGTTTGTTGCAATAATCTGTTTAGACAAGAAAATGAGGGTCTTTGCTGATTAGTCTTTGGTCAAGTTTGTAAGTTGTCTAAGACTATGCATGTCTGATTCAACCGAGAGTGAGTCTGTTATTTTTTTAGCATTCGAAATGGTCATTGAAGGTATATGAAAGATAAGGCTAGGATCCTTGCATTTTCGTTATTGCATGCCTAAGCTCCCATGTATGGTGTGATTTGTTTTGTGAACAAAGCAAGTATTTCTCTCATTAGCAACCAGCTTTGATTTGCTTTGAGTAAGCAAAGGTCTCTGGTGCTCGGATTCAAGTTTGGAATGAGGGTTCCTTAGCCCCCAATTTAGGTTTGTTTTGCTTCCTTCATAAGGCCTTTGTGGTTCCCCTTGTCATTGCATCTAGAGGACCTTTGGGGTTTTGGTGCCCATTTGTGGGTAAGGTTCTGGGTTTTAGAATTAAACTGGTCTCTTGTGTGATTTGGTTGCTACTAGAGATCCTCTGTTTTTTCTTTTATTTTTTTTTTATTTCTTTTTTTCTGCTATTATTTTCTTCTAATGTTACTTGTGTGTGGTTTTCTTGGCTAACTGATCTTTGATTAGGTTTCAAAGGTTGTCCAAGTTTAGTTTTTTTTATTGGCCCCTAAGGCCTTGACCTTAGTAGTTTGCAAATAAAAAGAGGGCATTGGTTAACTATTTGATGCATTCGTTTGTTTTAAGCTTGAATGTGGAAAGTGAATTAATAGTCCTAATGGCTTATAAGGCAACTGTTTAAAGCTTTGGTCATATCTGATTGCTTATGAAGGCAAGGCTTTTGTGCTCATTAAATGGTATTCTTTAGGATCTTGGTTGCATGTATGTTTGGGGTAAGAACTCCATTGTTTGGTTGCATAGTGAGGGTGGAAATTTGCATTATGCTTGTGGCATTCAAGGAAGGTCCTTGCTGCGTTATTGGTTTCAGGTTTGGAAGTGCAATCAAATTTTTTTTTTTTTTGGGGTTGCCATTGGGCTTTCATGCTAGGTTCCAAAATACCAAAAAGGGGCTTGTACCTTTAGTTTAGGGAACCATTCCCTTTAGTTTTGATTTGATAAAAAGTCTCTTTAGACTGTTTTGTTTGGAATTTGGGGTAGACCATTTCAGTTTTTCAATTAGGATTAGAGGTTATGGCATATTGGTTAAGCCACTGTGCTCATCATTCAGCCACTGGGGCCTCATTGGTCCTAGATTTGGCAAGGGAGGGGACATGGTTCATTTCCTTTGATTGTAAGAAATACGGTTAATTTGTTTGGGAAGTAGGCCCTTTCATTTGTGGCCTTGCCCTTTTAGGCATGCATGCTAAAAGCTTATGGAAAAATTGCATCTACTAAAGCATTGGCTTAAGTGGCGAATTTTAAAGAAAACAATGCATTTTGGGTGGCTCGGGTTTGGCCTTTTATGGAAAACATCGCATTGTTTCAACCGGTTCTCTCTCATCCGGGCTCAGAATTGAGTGCTATTTGTTTTGTTGGATTCCTTATTCTCTAAGGAATATTTTGGTAAAGTTTCAAATTTTTTCTCAATCGGATGAACCAGTTGGGAATCGGTTCAACAGGTGGCTTGGTGGCAGCCCTGTTTTATAAATGCTTTGCATTGTTTTGGTCGGTTCTCCCTCATCCGGGCTTGGAATTGAGTGTCGTTTATTTTGTTGGATTCCTTATTCTCTGAGGAATATTCTGGTAAAGTTTCAGATTTTTTTTCTCAACCAATTGAGCCAGTTGGGAACCAGTTCAACCGATTCTACTAGGTAGTTCCAGTTTCAGCGTGTTTTGACCCCCATTTTTGTTATGGTTTGGGCACTTAGGCTCCAAGGCACTTGTAGGCCACCTTTAGGGTCTAAATCCAGATTTGGTTTGAATTAATGTGGGTCCACCTATGAGTTAAGGGTATTATTGGCTAGGAAGGGGGGGAGGGGGGGTTTATTGTGAATATTTGGCTTGGGCACATTTTGATGTTTGTTTAAAAAATGCTTGCCACGTGTTGACTAACCCCTCATTACAGCGCTTGGCTAGGGACCCAACGTACTTACTTTGACCCATGGTTTGAGCTCATTTTTGGGCCTTGGTATCTAGTGATTGATGTTTTGACATGTGATTGCCATGAATGCTTGTTGAGTATTTATTCCTATTGGCTAATCATTTATGCAACGCTTGGCTAGGGACCACAGGTATGTGTTTGATAGTTAGCTTTTATGTTAGTATGCCCACATGGCATTTGGATTGCGATGCTTGTTGTGCATTGATGCTTATTGACTGATCTTTTCTACAGCGCATGGCTAGGGTCCTCAGGTACGCCATTTGTTGATTTATTGAGTGCCTATGCATGCTAGATATCGAGTAGGTTTGTGTGATTCGTGTTGTCTATGATTAGCCTAAGAGGCTATTTGATCCTTGACCCATATACTCTCACATGCCCAATTCAATAGTAGAGACCGAGTTCCGGGCCTAGAGGGGTGTTACCTCACATGAGGTACCTTCCCGATAGGTAACCTGATCCTCGAACCCAGACTCAAGTTTCGTAGTCCGCTTTTTCCATACTCAAGTCATCAGGGGTTTTTGTTCTTACTTAATTTTTCCCCTTATAAAAAATAAAAATAAGAAGTAAGTGGCGACTCCAAACAAAACCGTTCCTCATCGGGAAAGGATTTTTCAAAACTCGAAAACCACTTTTCCATTCCATTCCACACTACTTTTTAAAAAAAGAGATAGCGAGTCGCGCCATCCGAGTGGATCGAGTGAGGGTCCACAATACCTCAGGTACTACCTTAAGGCACCTTGGAGAAATGTTGCTCTTCTGTGACTTAAGCCACAATTAGTTCATTGCATTACATATTGCAGCATGGCATTATATGTTCTTATTGGTTACTCATTCGGTAGCTTATGTAATCATCAAAAATTTAAGGTACTACCTTAATGCACCTAAGGTACTACCTTAATGAACTTGAGGTACTACCTTAATGTACCTCAAGTACTACCTTAAGGAACCTTGGAGAAATGTTGCTCTTCTGTGACTTAAGCCATAATTAGTTCATTGCATTATAGAGTGTAGCATGACATCGTTCTGTTCTTATCGGTTACTCCATCAATAGCTTATGTAATCATCATAAATTTAAGGTATTACCTTAATGCACCTCAGGTACTACATTAATGAATCTAAGGTACTACCTTAAGGTACCTCAGGTACTACCTTATTGCACATTCGAGAAATGTTGCTCTTTTGTGACTTAAGCCATAATTAGTTCATTGCATTATAGAGTGCAGCATGGCATTGTTCTGTTCTTATCGGCTACTCCATCGGTAGCTTATGTAATCATCATAAATTTAAGGTACTACCTTAATGCACCTCAGATACTACCTTAATGAACATGAGGTACTACCTTAATGTACCTAAGGGACTACTTTAAGGCACATTGGAGAAATGTTGCTCTTTTGTGACTTAAGTCATAATTAGTTCATTGCATTACATATTGCAGCATGGCATTGTTATGTTCTTATGGGTTACTCATTCGGTAGCTTATGTAATCATCAAAAATTTAAGGTACTGCCTTAATGCACCTCAGGTACTACCTTAATGAACCTGAGGTACTACCTTAATGTACCTAAGGGACTACCTTAAGGCACATTGGAGAAATGTTGCTCTTTTGTGACTTAAGTCATAATTAGTTCATTGCATTACATATTGCAGCATGGCATTGTTATGTTCTTATTGGTTACTCATTCGGTAGCTTATATAATCATCATAAATTTAAGGTACTGCCTTATTGCACCTAAGGTACTACCTTAATGAACCTGAGGTACTACCTTAATGTACCTCAGGTACTACCTTAAGGCACCTTGGAGAAATGTTGCTCTTCTGTCAATATTTTGTTGTGACTATTTATTTAAGTAAATAGTTGTTTTCTCATTTTGGTGTTTATCTAGATATTGAAAGGTTATGGTTGGTTGTGGTTGGATATGGAAGGTGATCATGTGAAGCAAAAATTTATTGGTTTTCTAACATATATTTATTTTTCTATCACAACCTATAGATTGTTGGAAGTAAAACATGAGCAACATGTAGAAGCATTTTCGAACCCTGTATAACCCTTGCAACTGAGGATGCTCTTCCTTTGGGAGAGCGAGTGACAGCCCTACAAGATCAACATCAAGATTCTCATTTCCCTAATGATGTTAACTTGGGGACTGGAGGATCGGGAGAAATTTGCTTCATGACTAGGAGTTGAGCCAAATATTAAGAACATGATGAGGATTTCAACGGCGCCAGAGATGAATAGGGAGAGAACGGACATAGTGGCATTTTGGCTTAATCCATGATTTGTCAAGGGCTGAATCCAATCATTTTGGTTGCACATTCATGTCTACCGTGTTTGGCATTAGAAGAAATAGTGAGCATGAAGACAACAAATTTATGGATGGTTCAAATTTGGCACTATTTTAGTAGTTATGTTCAGTGATTTACAACATTCTCTATTATTATTGTCCCGAGTTCACAACTAATAGGACTTCGGATTGTCTTTGTTGGAAGGTTACCTCATGACTGCTTCTTAAAAGAAATACAAATCATAACAAGCAATTCAAATATATCACATGGCTTATTATTATTTTTACTATTATTAATATTATTATTATTATTAATATTAGTATTTTAATTATTATTAATATAATTATTTGTAATAACATTATTGATATTCAAGGGCAATTTTATAAAAGCCTCACAAAATGATGAGCAAAATGGATAGTTGACATTTTGTGGGTTGTGCATTCTCATCATATTCGGGCAAGGTTGCCACATTAATATGTCACCACACAACCCATGTTGCACCCATTCTCTGATGCCAAACCTTAAGATTTCTCTTTATTTTTCATGAGATGATTTCATCAGATTTTTATTAACTAAAAGAAAAAAAAAACTTGTGATATATGGAGGAGGAATTTCATCGACATGCTGAAGTCCATCTCAGCACATGACAATCTAAAAAAATCACCACTGCCAATAGTCTTCAATTAATCCTTACGAATACCATCCCATGTCTTCACCATCACCCATAAGACCTGAATTTGTCACCATGGTTTGTAGCATTCTGCTTCTATAAAGAATCCTTATTTTTGAACTACAGTTGGAGAGGACACTGGCATGGAACAAGGAAAAAATGGACAGGATATGTAACAAATGCCTGACCTTCATTAGGATTTCCTGAATAAAACAAAACACAAACATAGTCCATGGAATTTGTACATCAGCAAATTGTTTCTAATATAGTCAACAAACTCAACCAAACCTCCAGCCTATGTATAACATTGACAGAAGATGCCCTAGAATAAACCTCACTTTGGATCACATCTTACAAACGCAGATGTTGTCCATAAAGTCACCAATGCACCACGGACTAGTGCCAATAATCATCATAAATTAACAAATATTGACTTTTCTCCATGTTCCTACTCCATTTCCTATACAATATTTCACATTAATGAACAACCCTATTATAGTGATGAATCTCCTCATTTGAAGAGGATTGAATAATTGATTTATCCGTGTCCTAATTTTGATCATATGGTAAACCATGTTTGCTTCAAACAATCTAAAGAAAGAGGATCACATATGACTCAGTCTGATATTACTCCCTCCCGTAGGCTTAGCAACAGCATCACCATGCAATCTTTCTGTCCCTTACGCGTTGCCCACTGTTGTACATAAAGTTCTGACATTCAGCATCACCAAAATGCCACTGTTACAATGGGATGTAGTATACTTAATAAGATACAACATATATGGAACATAAATAATGGTTTTAGAATGGGAACAAAACCACATCAGCACATAACAGGATATGAATTCAGTCATTTGTGGACAAACTACAATCAATCATTGCTTTATACGATAAGTAGCATCAGATAGGAAAAAACTTATCATCAACCATGAAGTCACAAATGATAGGAGGCCATAATTTTATCTCTAAAACTATTGCCTTCATTGAGCACTAGTTCCACAACTAGCTGGAGTCTATACATGTTCAGCTTGCCCTACAGAAATGGGAAAAACTTATTTCATGATGTTGTAAAAAAAATAATAAATAAATAAAAATAACAGTTCTAATTATGGTGTAAACCAGCTCTAACCTCTGCCACTGAAGTAGTTAAAGTCGCCCCATTCCAAAATTCCATGAACTTTAGTGTGAGGATACCACAGTTGAACCTATAACACATCACATTTAGGCTTGTCATGTAAATGATAGAAATCTGAGAAAAAAATTCACTACACATGTCCATTTTGGTTAGAATATATGAATATTTTACCCATTAAGCTGTTGGACAAGGTGTGGTTGGACATGCATAAAAGTTGAGACATCCACGTCTATATGAACTCTAAATGCATGCAGTGCTTTGTGGATTGCCACTGATAATCGTCTTGTTGCAGAACTAATGTTGTTCCCCCGCCTGAGGGGCAAAGAGGAAAGAATTTCAACTCTTCCAACTGCAAAATTAACAACATGCACATGCTTAGTCTCACAAACCGGTATGAACATCTGCATTATCATTAAAGAGTTATTAGCTTTTATGTTATAAGATAATAGTCATGTCCAATGCCATTGCATATATTACTAAGGAAATGAACTTTAACAACCCTTATTTACCATGTCACATGTCCCCAAATCATGGCCCCATACACCAGCATCCAGATACATGCGGCATCTGTCCATGATGACCTGGCTGGTTGCATTAGATTTCAGGTTGCTCAAAACAACCTGTTCAAGGGTGGGGTTAATCAATACAAACATCAACAAATACTATTCTATTTTGAGACTATGTCAATTTAGGATATTAAGGGGTTCACCGAGAACGAATGATCAAAATAGTGTGTGCGCGCTGGTGGTGCTTGCTGTCCATTCATCATGCGAGAGACAATCGCCACAATCTGCCAAAGTTGTGGAAATGAACATATTTTACAACCTCCATCAACACTTTATGCATTCATATGACCTATTAATTGTGAATTTAATTCAGCATAAGAATAATTCAACAAGTGAAGAAGGAATATCATAACGTTAGTGCCCTTCTTAGAATTTCGACTAGTTACTAAACACCAGTGCTAGTAATCTTGGGAACCAACGCTGAGATTTTAAGAGTGAACACTCTTACCAACTGAAAGTTACTTATCTACATAAGAAAACAAAAATTATATTTTTCCAAAACATAAATTTAATAATGCAATGTAAATCAAAATTGTTTTTCTCAACAACAAAAAGAACTTTACATTCAGTGGTGGCCTAAGCAGCATCTCTATGCTGCAGGAATTCCTATAGAACATTAAAAAGTGGGATAATAACCACCATGTATGTAGTTAGACAAGATAAGTTGTGGCGGCGAGAGAAAGGGGAAATGGT
This sequence comes from Vitis vinifera, assembly GCF_030704535.1. Lineage (NCBI taxonomy): Eukaryota > Viridiplantae > Streptophyta > Magnoliopsida > Vitales > Vitaceae > Vitis > Vitis vinifera. The sequence continues at coordinate 20,926,692 of NC_081807.1, read as the reverse complement.
GGAAAAACAAATAATAACAAAATACATGGATTCAATGGTATACATTTCAGGTTGTTGGGTTGACATTCTATATAGTACAGTGAAACAGTAGTCTTTGTACATGGATACATATACTGCAGTTTGGTTTTACTAGTTTAACCAAGGTAATGGGAGCAAATACATGCGATTGGAGTAAATACCAATACAACAATATGTGGTGCAACCATAGTTCAGACATTCTAAAAGAAATTAATAAGCAGAGCAATATAATTTAACTCAATGAACATAGCAAGTGAAGGCAAAGGTACAAAATATTCAAATACTAACGCTGATTTGGTGACAACCAGTTCACTTAAGTTAGTTGAAATAGAGTAATACAAGATCTGCATAATGCAATAAGTTGACAAATATGCATTTAGGGCAAAGGATTCCTACAAGTTTTTCTGTTGTGGCTGGACATATGACAACGAGAGCAATACACAGTCTGTTTATCGTGAAATTGGGACTCAATGCGCTTCTTCCTTGGCCTTCCGGGAATGCGTTTTGTATATGGAGGCTTTAGAGAGAAGAAAACCTCACCAGTGATAGATCGAACCAAACCATCATCATCCACACTAGGCATGTCATGGGTCTCTATGCTGAAGAAAGAGCCCCCATATATCAACTCTTACATTGGGTATTTGTACCAATCATCAACGAAATTAGCAACGTTTTGACCAATGGAAATAATGACGGCTGCGACATGTTCACAAGGGATTCCCAACATTTGCCAACCCTTACAAGTGCATGTAAGGTTCATAATGTCTACATTCAACAAGGCTCTCCCGATACATACCCCAAATACTCCATTCATGAACAGAATGACTGGATACACCTCTCTCTTTGCAATATTTTGCAGCACCTTATCTTCAATTTTTGGGCCTATACACCATTTCCAATTCTTCGACTCTTCTTTATGCTTCACAAGCATAAAAGCTAACTTGGACATGTGCTCCAATAAAAAGTTACAAATGGAGTGATGTCTTTCATTCTGTAACCAAGCATTAAATGACTCGGCAAGGTTGATAGTCATTTTATCCTCTCTTTTTTTTTGGGAATTTGGACATGGCCTAATGGTGTGACTCATTTTCTTCAACCCATGTGGCTAAAGCCTCGTTGTAATTTTTTAGTTCAAACATGGAAACGTTATAATCATGTTCTAACCTTCCATACGCAAGGCTATCTAAGAATTGCAATGCATTTTTTTACCCTTGTTCCCTCGTATGTTATGCTTGGACAAGAAACTACTAAAATTCTCTTTCAGGTGACGGCAGCAATAGGCATGGTTTTCAAGGCCAGACACTTCAGGAACACTACGAAGTAGGGCAGGATGTCTATATGAGATAATAATAACTTCCTTGTTTCCCACAATTATCTTCAGTTTTTCCAAGAACCATAACCAATCTTCATAATTTTATGAACTCATCACTCCAAGGCTAAAGGGAACATAGAGTCATTAGCATCGTAGGCGGTGGCTAAAAATAAAGCACCGTCATAAGGCCCACTCATATGGGCCAAATCAATTGCAATGATTGGTTTACACCCCCTTATAAACCCTTCAATAGATATTGAATGAGCAACAAAAAGCTGCTCAAAATGGCCATCATCAGAATAACTCAACTCAACACTCAATCCCAAATTTGTTGCAAGAATTCTTTCACACATACATGGTAACAATTTGTAATAATTCTTGGGTTGTCCATAAATGTGTTTCTTAGCCTTCTCCTTCAGTTTCCATTCTTATAGGTAAGTCAACTGGATGTCATGTTACATTACAAAGTCCTTACAAATTTGTTGTGGTTGGTATTTAGGAGTAGATCGAATGACATCATCAATGACCAAGGACACACGAGTGGATCTCACTAAAGGTTGACACAAGGCAACATCTTCCAAGCAATGGTTATGCAAATTTCGAAATGTGTGTACTTGAACAATCTTCGAATCCCCTATTGCACGGGCAGTGATTTTCCAAGGACAATCTTCAATTGTGCATACTACGGTCATGTGTTTTGGACTATTCCTTTTGTAAGAATATCGGAATTTTCCAGCCAAAGACATCAAATAAATTGCATCTTGAAACCCCGAGGCATTTGGGAAGGTATGTCCACTACCTACAATTGAATCTTCGAACCGGCTTGGTTGAAGTTGAACGATATTTGTTTCAGCACATCTTTGGGAAAACCCAAATGACTCAATTGTGGGCGACTCATTAGACATGTGCAATTGGGGCTTGCCAATAAATGAAACATGAACCGAGTTTGAAGCAACAATAGGTGTTGGGACATTGGAAAAAACACAGGGAAATAAATTGCTCATCCATCCACCTAGGTGTGAAAAGCGATTATACAAAAGGGAACATTATTGTGGAAAGACATTAGGTACCTAGTATGGCAAATGAAGCCATCACCACCTTCAATACATTGGAAGACATAGGCATGAGAAAACATGTCGTTGAATTTGAACATCTTGACTATGTCGGCATCATTATGCAAGGGGAGTAGACATGATGGGTCAAACTTCACTGTGAAATCCAATTTTATTGAATTGGGCTCCAAGTTAAGTTCACCACATACTTTTGAAATGAATTCAAAATGTGAGATATTCTTGCTAACAACAATGCAATTGGTCCGACCACTCTTATATTCAATGGACCCAACAACAATCTTAACAAGCTCACCACCTTCATGAATGTAACAAAACATCTCATCTTCCATTTCCTTAATGACATAAAGATTTGTTACAAACAATACAACAACGAAAGATTGAGGAATTATGTATCTTGATTACATATACTTTGATGTAGGAAATATATAAGCGTCACATACGCACTTTCGAAGATTCCAACAAGGAACTATGCAATTAAGGTTCAAACATGATAATTGGATGATGCGCACAAGTAGTGTGCAAGTCCAACTATGGTAGCACCTAAAGATTACTAAGGTTAGACCTAAGGTTAATTAAGATAGTACCTATACAGTCTGTAGTAAGGATAAGGGGAACCAAATGAGCAGAGTAATCAAACACATAATGTCATGATAAGTTGTATGTGGAAGTGAATAAAATTTAATTTATGCATGGCTTGAAAACAGCCTCTGGGTCTTATGTTTGACAAATTGACCCCATTGGGTTAAAAATAAAGTCAACTTTTATTCACATATGAATTATCTACAATTGAATAAAATGCAGTTTTCAATCGTCACACAGGTAGTACCCAAGGTGGGCTCAGGTAGTACCTGATGTTGACTAAGGCAGTACCTACAGTCGATTAAGGTAGTACTTTCAGGAATAATGAGCTAGTACATAAGGTTAACTTAGTAGTAGAATAAGGCTAACCAACTGATCACCAAAATAGAACACGATGCGCAATTGAGTATGTTTTATGCACGTAGCCCATGCAATGCGATTGATTGGTTATATCCTTGCGAAACGACCTACGTATTGATAAAGGAATTACCTAATGTTAAGGAATGAAGTTACTAAGGCTAATATGAGAAGTGAACATTTTCTAACTAGCACACCACGACTACAAATTTGGTCAGTCATAATGACAAGCAAGGTTTTGTTAGCTCAATTTATTTTTTTACGAGCTCTTCATCAGCATTGGAAGTTTGTATTGTTACGGTAAATACAAAAACCAATGGAATCGGAACAGCTTTATGGTCAGCCATGGAGATCTGGCTCCTCCCCACACTGTTTATTCATAAAGAACCATTTATCTGAAGATTAGAGTGTCATAAAATTTTCATTTCTTAATTTATGTCATTTAAAATTTAGTTACTTCATTTAAGGGTTACAATTATTACTTGTATATATAAAATATAAATTTGACTAGATAATTTTAACTACTGAAAACCCATATCCTTTTTTCTAAGCATTTATAGCAACTGCCTAATAGTTAAAGTAATTTTATATAAATATATGAAAATCAAACTGATAAAATTATCAAATCTACGTCATTTTGTGCTAAATGGGAGCAGTCACAGACAAACAAAAAAAACAATATATAGATCAAAATGCATTTCATCCATTCTACTTGCATTCCCTAATTCCAAAAGAGTTATGAAGGAAATTAAACCAGTGCATGATACCAATAGTTCCTATATAGCCTTTTCTATTTCCATCTTCTAAAAGGAATCTCTAAATCAATATCAATTACTAATCAACAAAAAGAGTAACATATACTAACCAAAAATATTTGAAGAAATGGGACGTGAATTTAAATTATACATATAAAACAAAAAAAAAACAACGAAAACTTTAGCACCCATTAACCATCAATTCACAAAAACCCAAAAACCTGAGTAATTTGGAATCTAAAAATCACCATTTCAGAAGCACTTATTTCGCTCTCAAAAGAAATACATCATCCCCAAAAAGTGTTCCCTTTTGGTAATCTACTACATAGCCCAATCCAAAAATACAATCCAATAAATGAGTTTCACTAAAAATGCATTGTTTCCCAATACCCAAAAACGAAAAGGCAAAAAAAAAATTCCTTTTTGGCAAATCAATTCAAATATGTTTTTCCTAGTTCTAAACCACAACCAAAACAAATGGGTTTTTCAGCAAAACAATTCCCAACCCATATTCTTGCCTTCATTTTATATCAAAACAACAGAGTTTTGAGAATTTGCCAATCCAAAAAAAAATAGTAGAAACTAAAAAAAAAAACGCATGGAATTGAAAAATACGATGATGATTCATTACAAACAAATTTAAAAATTCAGTACCAACTCCTAAATGCCAACATTTGAGTCACACCTAGTTCAGAAAAAACCCACACAAACAACAGATTTTTTTAATATGATTGTGAATGCAAAACAAGGAAGCAATGGGTTACCTTGAGAGAGAAAATCTTAGATGAGACAAATGGGATTAAGGCCTTTTCAATTGAAATGACAAAACTTTTTTAAAACTCTACACGGTTCTCTGCTTTGCCTCGGTGACAGAGTGAAGAAAGATGAGAGGAATGAGTATCAAATGAGAGAGAGGGAAGAAAGAACCGTCGGCTACACTATTTTTGTGGGAAGCTCAAATTGCCTCGGTAACAAAGTGAAGACAAATGAGAGGAATGGGTATCAAATGAGAGAGAGGGAAGAAAGAATCGTTGGCTAGGGTGTTGAACCGTTGACAACACTGTTTTTGTGGGAAGCTCAAATCACCTCGGTGACAGAGTGAAGACAGATGAGAGGAATGGGTATCAAATGAGAGAAAGGGAACAGTCGGCTAGGGTGTTGAACCGTCGACTACATTGTTTTTGTGGGAAGCTCAAATTGCCTCGGTGACGGAGTGAAGACAGATGAGAGGAATGGGTATCAAATGAGAGAGGGGGAAGAAAGAACTGTCGGCTAGGGTGTTTTTTGGGGAAGAAGAATATTTGATTTTGGAGTTCCAGCCCGTGCTGACGTGCCTTGCGGATGTTGCTGACCTAGATATCGGGAGGGGCAATCTTGGTAGAAAAAAGACAAGCGGCTCAGAGTGCATGAAACTCATATAAGTTTCCACATTAAAAGATGTTTTTCATATTTCATAAACCTGGGTTCCAAAAATCATATATTTAACAAATTGGCCCACCAAAACACAACTTTCCCTTAACTCTTCCTAATTATACCCATGGTTTTATGTTATGCTTAATAGTTTAATCAACATTTTTTTTTTTAAGATTTGTGCTTCTTTTTGGAATCCAATATTATACCGCTTACCCTTGTTGTGCTTTGCTTAGAATGTGAAAAGTATAAACGTAATTAAAGATATTAAAAATGTAATTAAAAAGTGTGGAGAATGGTTGAAAGATTTTATTATTATTTCCTTAAAATGATTAGGCATTTATTAAAATTTTTAAAATCATTTTGAAAAAAAAAATTGTTTGTATTTACATATGCTAAATATCTTAATACATTCACCCAAATTAAAAAAAATTAAGACAAAATGATCATTAATAAAATAACTAAAATATCTTAAAATTAATATATTCGAGGATTATACTTTTGAACATTCTTAAGGTCCCTTGAAACTATATTTTTTTAGCAACCGAAACATTCGTTTGCAATACCCATCGTTTTTTTTTTTCAAAATTTTTTCACTTTTAAAACATTTTAAAATTATTCTTAAGTATTTTTTAATTATCTATAAGCTTTGATAACATTTTCGTATTTTTATTAACCTTTTGATTATTATCAATTCTTGTCACATAAGATGATAAAATGGTATACTGCATGTGATGTTTTATTTTTGGGAGAAAGTATACAAATTAGATAATGGCACTACACTAGGAAGGAAGTCGGAAATTCCAAGGTGTACGTCCATATGTGCTGCTGCAAGTGGGCTTAGTTAGCCGAAAAGCACTTCTATTTTCAGACCCAATTTTGAATTTTCTAAGGTTTAATGGAACGCACCATAATGAAGTCAATCCTCATTCACATCACAGACACTGGGCACTCAAGTAAGAAAAATAAACCCTTCTTTCTTCTCTTTTCCTTCTATGTATGATTGTCAATATGCCATCCTCACAACTTACAACCGCTAGTCATGATGTAATTGATCCTTAAACCAACAACTTTCCCCTTCTTAAAGTGCTTCTTAAATCATATTAAGAGGCGGTTTGGGAGTGATTGTGAAGGAGTTGGAAATGATTTTTATGAAGTGTCCAACAAGTTTCTAAAAATTATTTTAGAAGTTATTTAAATTGATTTCTGAATAATTTTTTGGTAAGTAATTCTTAATATGTAATAAAAATAGAGAATACGATGATGAAAATGTGTTTAAATATACAGGAATAGAAATAAGAATAAAAATTGACATGATGATGAAAATTTGATTACTAAAAAACCGTTCAAACAACCTGAGGATAAGGAATGGAACAAAAGAAGAAAAATAAAATAAAATTACCATGATATACATGATTCTTGAAAATTAATAAGGAAAAAGAATGTAAAGAAAAATTATTTTCTTACGATGAAAACGCTTAAAAAAGATAAAGGAAAATAGTAAAAGATTTTTCCCTTATTTGGTTTTAAATAAATATAATGAAAGCTTGAAAAAAATGTATATTTCAATAATTTATATTTCTTTCTTTCAACTCTTTTCATAGATTATCAGACAAAAGAAAACTTTTATAATTTTTTTTTATATCTTTTTTCTTATATTTTTTTTTTTCCTTCAAATTGTTTTTGGAATCAAATGTACCCTAACTTGTTTCACATAACCACAATCATAAAATTGTTGACCAAGAACAAACTTCTTGAGCTAAAAAGGAAAATAACACAGGAAAAGCAACCCCAAGTGTTGCTTTGCACCCCATATACTTAGTCAATCTTTAAAATTGAATAATCAAAAGTATCTTTCCTGAGAAAGTGGGAAGACAAATGCACTGTCTGCTAAAACCTATCCAACCATCCTACAATCTTTTAGAAATTCTTCCAAGCACAAAATTAAAGATTCAACCCATTTGTATTAATCAAAGTGGTGGGACACAGATTCAGACTTCAGAGACAGAGAAAAAAAAAAAAAAAGAACAGTTGGTTACATTATAAGCAGCAAGGCATGGCAGCAAACCAAATATATGATAATATAGAGTCATATGCTAAACCTGCACCTTTGTTTCTTTTTAATTCAGTGGAGATATTTTTTTTTTTATGCATATAAGCACTGCCAAATCATTCAATAAAATAAGCCAAAATGTCAAATAAAAAAGAAAACAAAGCCTAAATGGCTGTTGAATATGCCTAATGGTCCTCTGAGCTTTTGATTATGTATTGAAATAAAAGTCCAATAACTTTTACTTTTAATAATCTCAATGACAAGCACCACCAGTCCCTTGAGGTCTGTTGAAATCATAAGGCTCCTGCAACTATTTGGGCCCCTTCAACTTTGATAGTGATCTCTCCTGCAAAATGCATTTGAGAGTCCATTTGACAGTACTTTTTAAAAACATTTTAAAATTTATAAAGCACTTTGATAAGTTGAAACTTCACTTATAATGCTTTCTAAAAAAATCCTACTTTTTCAAAGGAATCGTTTCAACTAAAGGTACTCAGAGGAGCACTAAATCAGACAAACGTATGCTTTGCTTGGTAGATGGGGAAGTGTACAAAAGATGACGGAGCTTTAGTGGATACGGTTACATCAGTCACTCCCTTATCAAATGCAGAATAAGTAGTCTTTATCAGAATATTACAAGGAAAGTTCTCCGTTACATTTATCATCACTTCATTAGCTTTTGACCTTAAATGAATATTTATCTCTACAGAATAAAAACATTTTTTTAATTACCTAAAATTTGGATAAAAGTAATTTTTTGAAAATTTATGCTGTATTTGAAAAATATTTTTAAAAACAATTCTAAAATATGATTTTTCTAAATAGTTTTATTAGGATATAATTTAAAGAACACCTAAATTTATCTTTAATTGATTCATTCCTCGTTTAGATTTAGGATATAAAATCATGGATGATGTAGATTTCATGAGAATGATACGCATGATCATGAGTTTATGTGCTAATAATTTAGCACTATATATTTTTTATTTTAGAAAACTAGTAGAGTATAAGTTGGGTAAATGGGATTAGGCTGAGCTGATGATTGAAGCTGTGGCCCAATTGAAAATTCAGATGACTTGTTGAGATTGATTAAAGTGGAAAACAAAGAACTATCCACTTCAAACGTATAAAATATGTTTAACTGATAACACCACAACGGAAAAACATGCACGAGATGATGCATTTATGCATACATGATACAACAAAAGCTCCTCACAATACTATATCCATTTGATATACGTACAACAGAGAGATTACCAAAACACAAACACACATTTTCTACTATACTGGCTTTCTTCAACCTCGCTCCTCATGTGTTATTCTCTTCCAATTTCCAAACTAATGTCATCCACTGCAATCATTAACGAGGAAAAGCACTAGTCAACTTCTTTGTATATGGGAAGACATGGGCGAATCATGTGAAATTAATGACAAAATTGAAGGATGGATTACCTTAGGCAGGGCATTGGAATCCTGGAGGTGGAGTCTTGCCACAGTCAACAAGGACTTGAAGAGCAATGGGTATGATGATATTGACATTAAGAAGCTTGGCCTTGATGGTGGTGCAAAGACACAGGGCAGAGTCCGAGTCCACAAGCCCTTGCAGCACCGGACAGCATGTGTCCTTAGCACTACTTCCTATCCCAACATGCACAAGCCCTCCCAACAAATCCACACATGCACCCAGCTTCAGAGTGTCAATGGGGCATGTCTTTTGTGGCGGGGGCGTCACCTGGGCCGGAGGTGGGTACAGTGGTGGTGGCGGTGGGGGAGGAGGGCATGGTGTCTCGACTGGGGGTGGCTTTGGAATCACTGGTGACTTGACAACCGGAGGCTTAGGCACGTAGGGTGGTTTGACCACCGGAGGCTTGGGTGGCTTGACCACCGGAGGCTTGGGTGGCTTAGGTGTATGCGCTGGCTTGACGTATGGAGGATGTTTATCTGGAAGGGTCAGAAGGGGGTGCGTTTTATTGGCTGGTTTAGGAGGAGTTGGGTATGGGGGGTAGGGACGAGCAAGAGAAGTGAGGAGTGTAGCCAAGTTGAGAAGGATGAGCAAACAGGTAGCCAGACCAAGCTTCCCCATAACGCAAAACCCAGCAAGTCTCTGTGGATGAAAATCCATGCTACTCACTAGCCTTCTTTATAGTGTATATCTAACCGTGCCCCACAAATCACCTTCTTCATAGGAACTACACTTTTTGCTACTTTTTGTTATTTAAGCCTATGTATGTGTGTGAAACCCTCTTTTTTAATCCCTAAGGATGGATGGAGGACAAGAGCACCTAATAAAAATCCCTATGGATGGATGCTGGACAAGACTTTCAAGAGGTTTGTCAATGTAGACTATGTTATTTCCACATTAAAATTAAGTGGGTGGCCACTAACTTAGTATTTAATCAATTAAAATAATATCCACTATTTTTAAACTGTTATAAAGATATTTACCATTGATGGAGTGGGTAAATTATAATAATTTTAATATTATTATTTGAGATAATTAACAGTTATTTCGATTGACACGTTCAGAACGGTTTTTAAACGTGTATTCTTGGCCCTTTTCTCCTATCAATAAAATATATATACAGAAATTCCTTCATGTGCGGTGTGTGCTTTTTCCATCAATTACAGAAAATAACTCTGTGTATTAAGGTTTGATAAGGAGAAGAAGAGATCAAAGATTTAAGATCTATAAGCTGAAGGGAAATCTCTCATGGTTGCGTCTTCTTCAAATGGTATGTGATCTATTTGTTAATTACTGGTTTTATTATTTTATTATTATTTTATTATCAGAGACGAGTTTGAATCATAATGATCTGGATTATTGTATGTTAATTTCCGTGTTAAAGTCCAACAATTGGTATCAGAGCAAGGTTTTGAATTTAAATATTCAGATCATTGTTTTATAAAAGATTAGATTTTTGAGATTTATCTTTCATTAATTCGTCTCACTAAAATTACTCAAGTAAAATAAAACAATAATAAAATCATAAAAAAAAAAAAAAGGACCCGCTTCAACGCTGACTGGATCTATGCCGGTGAGGGGCGCTGGTTTGGCGTCAGTCCGTTGGCCATTTTCAGGCGCCGTTTTCAGGCGCCATTGTTGGCCGGTTTTAGGCGCCTTTGCTGGCCATTTTCAGGCGCCTTTGCTGGCCGTTTTCTGGCGCCATTGCTGGAGCGCCATTGTTTTTTTAAAATGTGGTTGTTGGGTTGAGAGAGGCTGGGTAGGCGTTTGTTGGGCTTGAGGGGTCCCGGCCCGTTATCCTTCCACCGAAGAGAGCGGGAGGTGAACGCTGCTCTGTGAAACCAGCATCACGCGGTGCCCTCCAGATTTAGGAACCCCAGCCAGGCCAATCTCCAGCCGCACTGATGCCCTCGCTTGAGTTACAAGCTCGCGCTGAAGGTGCCATCTCGCCGGATTCAGGAGCAGTCCAGGCGCCATTGCCGGCGCCGCCGTTTCTCCAGGTTTCACGCGCCAGTTCAGGCGCGATTTCCGGCGCCATCGTGCTGATTTCAGGCGCCATGGCCGGCGTCATTGAAGGCGCTGTTTTCAGGCGCCATTGCCGGTTGCAGGCGCCATTGAAGGCGCTGTTTTCAGGCGCCATTACCGGCGCCATTGAAGGCGCTGTTTTCAGGCGCCATTGCCGGCGCCATTGAAGGTGCCATTTTCAGGTTCTATATGCTGGTTGCAGGCACCATTGCCGGTGCCATTGAAGGCGCCGTTTTCAGGCGCCATCTCCTGGTTGCAGGCGCCGTTTCTCAGGCGCCATTAGAGGCGCTGGTTGCAGGCGCTATTTGCAGGCGCTGTTTTCGTGCCGTTTGAGGTGCGCTTCAGGCACCACTTTTCAGGCTCTTCAAAAGTGCCATTTCAGGCACTAATCCAAAGATCTTAATTGATTTATTATATGATTTGAATCTGTACATTTGTGAAATTACTATTATTATATATGAGGAATGCAAGTATTAGCTTTAGTATAATCAATGAATGCAGATTTCTTTGATTAAATTATGATTGATTAATGAATCTGTTGATTATTAAAGATATTATATTATGATTGATTATTGAATCTGTTGATTATTATAGATACTATTTCCTTGTTTTTTAACACAAATAAAAGAATTAATTTCATCTTGTGAATATTTTATCTAAAGACAATTTATAAATATAAGGTTAACTAATTTAGGTATTCAAACTCATTTTCTTGATCTTAGGTTTGCTTGAGCAATGGTTGTTGGTTCAAGATTTTCTTGATGTTATTCTTTTATGATGATTAAATAAATAAGGATTTAAGATTTTAACATTTTAATTGCAAGTTTGAGGGTAAGAACATCATAATGTATATAATTAAGGAGATAAAAAATGAATTAATTAATTTGTGCAATCATGAAAGTACATTTTTAAAATCATTCATATATTATCTATAATTAAAAGCCTTCAAAGACTTTTTGTTGATATTTTTTTTATAAGGAAGCGAAAGAAAGATTTTGAAGATATTAAAATAACTCAAGGAAGCACACCCAAGGTCAAGACCCTTTTAAGGAGAACTTGGTAAGGTGTATTTAAAAGGTTCATTTTTCAAAGTCCAAACCATCAAGTCGAACACATCCTTATAAAATGGATGCTGGACAAGACTTTCAAGAGGTTTGTCGATGTAGACTATTCCACCCAATATAAATCCCTAAGGATGGATGGAGGACAAGACCACCTAATAAAAATCCCTATGGATGGATGCTGGACAAGACTTTCAAGAGGTTTGTCAATGTAGACTATTCCACCCATTATAAAGAGTCCAGGCCTATTTTCTCCACAGTTGATTGGATCAATTGTCATGACCCCTTAAGGAGCACGCCAAATCACCCTGATGCATCCTAGCGACTGTTGAGCACGTGATTGAGCCAAAGGGCCGAAAAAAAAAGGTTTGTCAATGTAGACTATTCCACCCATTATAAAGAGTGCAGGCCTATTTTCTCCACAGTTGATTGGATCAATTGTCATGACCCTTTAAGGAGCACGCCAAATCAACCTGATGCATCCTAGCGACTGTTGAGCACGTGATTGAGCCAAAGGGCCAACAAAAAAAAAAAAAAAAAAAAAAACCTAATATTTTTTAAAAGTTAAAAAATAAAAATTATATGCAAACAAAGCCCTAAGTATTCGGATATAAACTAAAAGAAATGTTTTAATAATATATTATATAACAAAAAAAATTGGAAGATGTGTTGACCCTCTTGTGGACAAAAGGATATTTCTTACCACCTTGGGAGAGCTTGGTCTTTTAGAGGAGATGTTAGCTAATGGCAGCATGTTGGAGTGGGGGACGACCTCAGTGGAGGAAGCAAAGCTGCATGGGACCTGCGGCAAAGATACTACCACCTTGCCATGGTGGTGGTTAGGGATGAAGACTTTTTTGCTAAACGGGGAACAGTAGAGTAGCTGGGAGAGAGGGTGAAAACAGGAAGGACTGCAGGTAATAGAGGAGTAGCCGGAGGCTGGAAAAAAAATATAGCAAAGGAAAGGGGAGCTGGGGGGTTATAGGGGAGTGATTTCGAGCGAGTGAGGTGATGGAAGAGAGATCAGATAAGAGACTTTAAGGGAAGAGAGGATTCAGATTTTAGTCTGGGGGGAGCATTTTCCAATGGGGAGCTGTTGGAGAGGATCCATCAGGGAACTTGAGGGAGAAAAAAGGAGAGTTGTGAGTCTACCGATATTCTTGAGGGGCAAGAAACGAAGAGAAAGGAACAGAGAAAATGGGATTCTGGGCTGAGTGTTCATGAGAGAGGAAGATAGTTGTGAGCAGAGGAGAGAGCCTTTTTTTTTTAAAAAAAAAAAAAAAAAAAGGAATTAGATTTGTAGAGGATGAAGAGTAAATGTTTGTGAGAGAAAGGGCGTGAACCATAGCAGGTGGAGTTCCTAAGTTTTCCTTACTCGCTTTTGGGAGTAGACACATCTAGCTCAAAGCCAAACAAACACTTGCTTGAAAGGAGGATCAAAAGGTAAGTGTGAGCTCTACGTCTCTGTTTTCTTCATTACTTTACCTTGCTCTTAATTGGTTTCTTTGCATTGTTTGGACTGAGTGTGGGCTTAAGGCAATAGTTTTGATCTACTTGTTGATCTTTGAGATGATTGTAGGCTGCTTGTTATTGTTTTATATTTGCTATTCCTTTTGATTTTGCTAAAGGATGATTTCACTCTGTTTTGTCTTTACTACTAAGTGCTCGAAACTCATATTGTGTTCATGTTTGATCTTATCTCCCCCACTTAATCAAGCAACTCACTGACAATTCATGCGGTGGAGCTTCGATTGATGTCCTATGCTATTTGTTTTGTTATGTTCTCTTTCTGGAGACATTTCTTTGCTATGGTTTTCCTCTGTTTCTGGTTTTTATTCAAATACATGAGCCACAAGGAAGGAGGTCATGAGCATTATTGAGCCTGGATAGTTTGCCTGGTTTGGATCGGTTGCTGAATTTAAATATACTCTGGAGGTAAACAGTGAAGAGAGAAGGCAGGTAGAGGCCTTGACACAGTTTTGTGAGATGCTTTCCATTGATACTTAGGAGTCACCCAATACATTTTCATTGGATTCCTTCGTGCCAGTGCATGTGGGTTTACTCAATCATGAGAGCAATCCCGATATTATGCTTCTTACGCCCAGGCATTGACCCTTTGATGTGATGTGCTGCTTTCTTCATGTGTAGCAGTAGTGCATTTTGGTGCAGTCTCATGCTTCTATGCTAGGTTGCTCACAACTGAGTATATGGACTTGGTTGAACAGTCTTTCCATGCTCTTAAGAAGATATCTCAAGAACACCTAACTGCCTCCTTGTGAGCTGGGGCAGTCATGGTAGTGCTTTCATATCTAGATTTCTTCTTCATGGAGGTCCAATGAGTGGCTTTGTCGACTGCTACAAATATGTACAAGAAACTCTCTTCAGATGTAACTGACTTTGTGATGGAAACTCTTACATAATTTTCCAACTGACCAAGAATTTGAAAGGAGTTATCGTTTTGAGCGGAAAAATGGGTACTTGAAGATCAAAATAGGAGAGTAAGGGGTAAGAGCAAAGACAGAGGGAAGGAATATATACAAGTCAAAGAATAGAAATATAAATGAACAAGTACATTTACTCTTCCCGATTTTTTCAAATTTCATGTTCTTAGTATCAATTATATCAACTATGTGTGACCTTGGTCCATTATCTACTTTAACTATCCCTAACGCGAATCTGTCCCAAATAATGAAAAATATAAAATATAAAATTACATGGAAAAAATGGTTACTTCATACCACATGGAATAACAAAGATGTTAGATTTCATGAATTGCATCATTCATACAAATTTTTAAGAAAACACCCAATTTATGGTCTAAAGAGAAAGATTAAAAGATTTTTTTTTTTTTTTTTTTTATCAAATCCATACATAGAAATGACAAAACAAGAAAAAAAATCTTCAAAATTGCATATAACAACATTATAGGGTAGATTTTACCAAATCAGAATAAAAGAAAATTTAAATTTCCTTTTCAAGGTTTATTATTTCGACATGTATGTTACCAATTTGTTTTTTCTTGAGTATACCAAATTAGACAACATTAATTAATTTAAGCCTTATGACCTCATTATTTCTTCATCTCATTAATATCAATATTAGAAAATGACTAATTTACCCTCATTAGCATATCAATATTCTCCAATATTTTTATGCAAACAAAGAAAACTGGGAACACCCATTTAGTAATTTGGAACCATCTTCTCGAAAATGTGTCATCACTATCACCAAGACCCAACCTCTTCTCTTGTTTTTATCTCATCAATTCAAAGTTTTACTCTCTATACGCTCCTCCAAGGCCACACTCCCTCTTTAACACCATTCATCTTATCCTCATAATCTGTAGGTTTCTGCTCTCTTTATACTGCCATGGACAAGCGTCTAAGGTTACTGTTCATTCTCTTTATCATAAGGCTCCCAACACTGGTTTTAGGGGAGTGTGCCTGTGATGAAGAGGATGAAGATCGAGACAGAGATAAAGCTCTTAGATATAAGATAGCCGCCATAGCTTCCATACTGGTTGGTGGCACAATTGGGGTGTGCATACCGATTATAGGGAAGAAGATACCGGCTCTTCAACCCGAAAAGAATGTATTCTTCGTTATAAAGGCGTTTGCAGCGGGAGTGATTCTGGCAACCGGCTTCATTCACGTACTTCCTGATGCTTTTGAGAGCTTAACTTCGCCATGTCTCAGTGAGAACCCCTGGGCCAATTTTCCATTTACCGGCTTTGTGGCCATGCTATCGGCTATCGGGACGCTGATGGTGGATAGTTTATCAACCTCTTACTATACGAGGTCTCATTTGAAGAATTCTCTGCCTGTTCTTGGAGATGAAGAAAAAGTTGGAGAGCATGAAGGTCAAGTTTATGTTCACACACATGCCACTCATGGCCATACTTCTGCTGACGAAGTGGGTTCAGACCTCATCAGGCATCGTGTGATTTCTCAGGTACTTGATGAGAATCCCAAATGGTGTTTGAATTATTTTTTCAAAAACACGGCACCCCAATTGATTTGGTTTTTTTAATGACGCAGGTTTTGGAATTGGGAATCGTGGCGCATTCTGTGATCATTGGAATATCGTTAGGAGCATCAGAGAGTCCCCAAACAATAAAGCCTCTGGTGGCTGCTCTCACTTTCCACCAATTTTTCGAAGGCATGGGGCTTGGAAGTTGCATTGTTCAGGTATATTATTTTGAATCCAATATCCTAATTTTTAGCATTTTCTTTTTGCAACCAGAATGCTAAAATCTTGTCTATCAGTTTATATTCTCCTGTACACTTCAATTATGGATTGGATTTTGTATAGGCCAAGTTCAAGTCTCGGGCTGCTACGATTATGGGGCTGTTCTTCTCCCTCACAACCCCAGTAGGGATAGGTATTGGGATCGGAATATCACAAGTTTATGATGAAAACAGTTCAACAGCCCTTATCATTGAAGGGATTTTCAATGCTGCATCGGCCGGAATCTTGATATATATGGCACTGGTTGATCTTCTAGCCGCAGATTTCATGAGCCCCAAGATGCAGACCAATGAAATGCTTAAAGTTATGGCTAATATTTCACTTCTTCTTGGTGCTGGTTGCATGTCCCTTATTGCCAAATGGGCATAAGTTTGCTTATTCAAAAGTAGACTCCATTCATTTATTTCATTATTTGGGATAATTTTTTACTGTTTTTTTTTTTAGCTTATTTTATGTCTTTGTTTTTCTACTTTTTTATGATTTATTATAAATTTTTTATTGAATAGAAAAAGTCAAAATATTTGATTTTTTCTAAATAGAAAAAATAACATGTTGATTTTTTTTTACCTTTTTAATGCTTAATAAAAATAAAATATTACAAAATCAAGCAATCTAATACTTAATACTATTAACCATTAAAGTTCTATTTAGAATTAAGTAAAAAAAAAACAAACACTATCTTAAAAAAGAGGGTCAATTTTTTTTTCTATAATCTTTTTATGGGAAAATTCTTCCTCGATATATCTCATATGTTTTGATCGGCTTTTGTTTACACAATGAGAAATTAATAATACATTATTACTCCTCTGATACCTAGCAATTTATACTGTATTAATCTTCCATGATTAATAAAAAATGCTCACACTCTTCCCAAAAGAATAAATAATTTGTTCTAACCCCACTTGGATGAAATAATTACTTCAAGTTAATTAAGCAAAAAAGGTTGATCGAATATTCCGAGAAGATGTTGTTAGCCAATTTAAACTCTATTTGACTTTGCTAAATAGACAATGCAAAACATAAATTTTCTTTTAAAGGTACATACCATGATAGGATCTTTACCTATTTGATTTTTTTAATTAGGCAAAAATAAATTTCCGAATAATAAATTGAACCTTTCCAAACCTATCATTATAGACGATAGAGCCATGCATCAAAATCAATCTCCTCAATAAAGAAAAATATATAGAAATGCAAAGACCCATCTCTCATCCATTATAAACTACATATTTTTCTTTAATTTACTAAAAATACTTCCTAAAATCATTGATCAAACACACTTTTATATAGATAATTAATGAAAATATAAATAATATATGTAGAATTTTGTTTTGTTCTAATAACCGATAATCAATTCATGCCTTTGATTCAATAAAAAGTAAATGACAGGTTAGCTACAAAATCATATCATAAATATATAGAAATTTATGTGAGAAGCAAAAACTAAAATGTGACATATAAATTGTTGACGAGAAGTAAAAATATACCTAAAAGGGAAAGTTACCAAAAATATACCTAAAAGAAAAAATTACTAAACATGAGAATAAATGAAAAATTAGACTCAACTACTCACATTTGCTATTATTGACTATTTTCTATGATGCATTAGGTTTCATACTCCATTCTCTGTCACTAGGGACCTTTTTCTACCAAGGTTGTTGAGCATGAGGAGGTAGGACCCGAAAAGTGATCGTTTTCTATGACTCAAAGGAAAAATTATCATTTTTAGCTTTGAAGAACATGAGTGGTGTAGCAAGAGTTAAAATTAAGGTTGAGGGGCAAGATACATGTAGCCTTAGGGAAATGAGATCGGTTTGACCAGTATTTGGAAGAAAAATTGACCAAATTGATATCAAAATGAAAGCAATGTGGGGATGTCAAAAGGAAAGAAAAAACAATGAGTTTTGGTCTCAAACCCACTTCAATATGTATTTATTGTTATGTTGTTGCCCAATTGCTTCTATCTTTAAGAAAAATAAAATAAAATAAAACATTTTAATCTTTTATATATAAATAATTACGAAATTTAAAATATTTGTATATTGTATTAGATGGAGGAGTATATAATTATTTAAAGAAATGGATGTAAAATAAGTAGAAGAGGATGTGGATAGAAGCCAGTGGCAGAAGAGAGCGATGGCCTCCGCTGCTTTGCCTCATCCGGTCTCACCACCCTCTCCTCACGCCACCACTGCCACACCAGCCCATGAACCCACCAGTCTGCCCCCCAAAACCCCTCCTAAACCCCCCACAATCCGCTCAAGGCTCAGTCACCTATGCCGCCAAGGCCACCCCCACCAAGCTCTCCACCTCTTCGACTCGATTCCACGCCCAACCACCGTCCTTTGGAACACCATCATCATCGGCTTCATCTGCAACAACATGCCCATTGATGCTCTCTTGTTCTACGCCCGAATGAGAGCCTCCCCATCTCCCAAATTCGACTCCTACACCTTCTCTTCCACCCTCAAGGCTTGCGCCCAAGCTCGCTCTCTCAAGCTCGGTAAAGCCCTCCACTGCCACGTTCTCCGTTCCCACTTCGGTTCTAGTAGAATTGTTTATAATTCTCTCCTCAATATGTACTCTACTTGTTTGACTGAAGTGCCTTATCTGGGTACTGCTTATGATTTTAACAATTGTGATTTAGTGCGCAGAGTGTTTGACACAATGCGTAAGAGGAATGTGGTTGCTTGGAACACTATGATTTCTTGGTATGTTAAAACAGAAAGACTCATAGAGGCGTTCAAGATGTTTAGGACAATGATGAGAATGGGAATTAGGCCGACCCCAGTTAGCTTTGTTAATGTTTTCCCTGCTGTTTGGAGGATGAGTGATTATGATAATGCTAATGTTCTTTACGGTTTGGTCGTTAAACTGGGTAGTGATTTTGTGGATGATTTTTTTGTTGTGAGTTCAGCTATTTTCATGTATGCCGAGCTTGGTTGTGTTGATTTTGCTAGGGAGATTTTTGACTGTTGTTTAGAGAGGAATACAGAGGTTTGGAACACTATGATTGGCGGGTATGTGCAGAATAATTGCCCCATTGAAGCAATTGATCTTTTTGTTCAAGTTATGGAGTCAGAGCAGTTTGTTCTTGATGATGTAACTTTTCTCTCTGCTTTAACTGCAATTTCACAATTGCAGTGGTTGGAATTGGGCCGACAGCTACATGCATATATACTCAAGAGTTCAACAATATTACAAGTTGTTATACTGAATGCAATCATTGTCATGTACTCAAGGTGCGGTTCTATCGGGACATCGTTCAAGGTTTTCAGTAACATGTTGGAAAGAGATGTCGTTACATGGAATACCATGGTTTCTGCATTTGTGCAGAATGGGCTGGATGATGAAGGGTTAATGCTTGTGTTTGCGATGCAGAAGCAAGGATTTATGGTTGATTCTGTAACATTAACTGCTTTGCTTTCATTAGCGTCAAACCTTAGAAGCCAGGAAATAGGCAAGCAAGCCCATGCTTACCTCATTCGACATGGAATTCAATTCGAGGGAATGGACAGTTACCTTATAGACATGTATGCAAAATCAGGTTTAATTACTACCGCCCAGCAACTTTTTGAGAAAAACAGTGATTATGATAGAGACGAAGCCACATGGAATGCCATGATTGCTGGTTACACTCAAAATGGGCTGAGTGAAGAGGGTTTTGCTGTATTCAGGAAGATGATAGAGCAAAATGTAAGACCCAATGCTGTGACCTTAGCATCAATTCTCCCAGCCTGCAATCCAATGGGAACTATTGGTTTGGGTAAGCAAATCCATGGCTTTGCCATTCGCTGCTTCCTCAACCGAAATGTCTTTGTGGGAACTGCTCTACTAGACATGTACTCAAAATCAGGTGCAATCACCTATGCAGAAAATGTGTTTGCTGAAACCCTTGAAAAAAATTCAGTCACTTACACCACCATGATATCGAGTTATGGTCAACATGGAATGGGTGAGAGAGCTCTCTCTCTCTTTCACGCAATGCTGGGATCTGGTATTAAACCTGATTCTGTTACCTTTGTTGCAATCTTGTCTGCTTGTAGTTATGCTGGGTTGGTAGATGAAGGTCTTAGAATATTTCAGTCAATGGAAAGAGAATATAAAATTCAGCCTTCTGCTGAGCATTACTGTTGTGTTGCAGACATGTTAGGGAGGGTTGGGCGGGTGGTGGAAGCCTACGAATTTGTTAAAGGACTGGGGGAAGAGGGTAATACATTCGGAATTTGGGGATCACTTCTTGGGGCCTGCCGAATTCATGGAGAATTTGAATTGGGTAAAGTTGTTGCCAACAAATTGCTTGAAATGGAGAAAGGAAGCAGTTTGACTGGCTATCATGTTTTGTTGTCAAATATATATGCAGCAGAAGGAAACTGGGACAATGTTGATCGGGTGAGAAAAGAGATGCGGCAAAAAGGTTTGATGAAGGAGGCTGGCTGCAGTTGGGTTGAGGTTGCAGGGCATGTGAACTGCTTTATGTCTAGGGATCATAAGCACCCTCAGTGTGCTGAAATATATCAAATGTTAGAAAAATTGGCCATGGAGATGAAAGATGCTGGTTATAAGCCTTGTCTCAATTTACAAACAGGGGGGATCTCTGCATCTGAGGAGTGAACAGTAACATGTGTGTATAGATTTTAACAGCAACATCCAGATGACATATGGCAGACCAATTACTTCAAAAGTCAGCAAACTGGAGACTATTGGCCATAGGGATATGGACTAGTTCATGGGTTTCAAGTACTTGGTTTTGTGTTCTATATTGATACAAACATCATGATTGGTTCGTGTGTAGATTCTTTGTCCATCAAGATATCAAACCTCAGAACTCTGCTGGTTTGCAATATATTTCTATAACACATCAGCAGCTTATATGAAGCATATTGTCACTGGATGCTGCACAAACCATGCCCATCGTCTGTTATGCAATTAAGGCACTTCATTAATGCGAATTTTGGTCTTCAAGTGGACTCAGGAAATGGGCACTGAGCTTGATAGATTGGATAGGCCACTCAAATAAAATGGGCACTTACCTTAATCATTCAGTTAGCTACATAATCCCTTTTTCCTTCACACTGTTCTCCCAATCTGCTTTAAGGTCATAGTTCTGTAACAGGACTTACAATCCCACTTGGATTACCCCAGTTTAAGCAATGGGGTTTTCCTTGCATTTAGTTATATCCGCTGTATTAGAGGAACCCTAATTGAATGTCTTTTTTTTCTTTTTTTTTCTTTTTAAAAAGCATTTAGAAGAATGTGGAGAATTTTCTTTAGAAAGAAGTTGGAACATTAGTACTTAAATGATAGTACTAATACATTACACATAATATAATCTGTACTTAGAATTCAAGTGCATGGTTGAATTTCTTCTATTAATTTTTTTTTTTTTTTTTTGAAGTGAAAGTGAGCAAAATTCATAATCATAACAGTTATAAATTTTTATTTTTTATTTTTTGACCTATATAAAAAAAAAAAAATTTCAAAACTGTTATGATGCAAATTCTGTTTGTTTTCTGTTGATTTCATAGTGATACAAATTCTCCAGCATATGTTCAAATATGAAGATTGATCATGTTAGCTGTAAAAATGTGGATCAAGTATGGTTGCTACAATATTGAAGATGAATTTGTGGAAATAGTTCAGCTTGTCATCCCCTAAAATTTGAGTCCTTTGTTTTCAAACAAATTCCGATATTTTAATATTTCTGGTATTTTATATTCAAAGTAACTTTGGAAATTTTCATTTCAAAAGGATTTAGATGGCAACATCCTTTTTCAGAACTATTTGATATTCATGCAGGAAAGCTTTATGGAATGCAGAAAATTAGGGCTAAATGCTTTGAAAATGAAGTTTAGTTAATTTGGACTGATTCAAGGGGGAAGAAGGTTTCTACTAAATATCACAAATTAAAAGCCAAGATCATTTTCTATGTGATCTACAATATGAAATTCATTGAATTGCTTTATTTATTTATTTATTTATTTACTTATTTTTCTCTACGGGTTTACCTTTTAACTTAAAGACATTTTAAGATATGTTAAATAGATCTTATCATGTTCTTCGAATCGAAGAAATAAGAGTTAAGGTATAAGGATGTAAAAATAAGTTCCGCCTAAATTTTAGAACTGATTATGCATTCTCCTAAAGGAGAATTTCAGCTCTAGTTCAACAGGAATAAGAGTTCGTTTGGTAGTGATTTTGGGAAGCGCTTTTAATATTTTTAATACTTGAGAAAATTTATCATTCAAGTGTTAAAAATGCTAGAAACGCTTTCTACAATCACTTCCAAATGCACTCTAAATGTTATATGGGAATCACAGAACACAGGAGAAACCATGTTTTTTCTTTTAGTGTCCTCTCCCCTTCCTGGTTCTACTACTAGACCTTCACATGGAAGAAGCAAGGCTACTGGCACTGGGAGCATTATCAGTGTCTTTACTAGATTGATCGTTAAATGAATACATGTGCTCGATAACAGTAGTCTGAATCATCCCTTACAATCAAATCTTGAAAGAATATGTGAAGCAATTGAACCAGGTGTTTCCCTCACTCATCCTTTTTAGTAACGGATGCATGTTTGCTTTTAGTCTCCTTCTGCCTATTAGACAACTGCTTCTACTATTCTGTATCTATTAGCTCCAATTGAGATATCATCAAGTTGAGGCAATGGATTTAGGGCCTTCTTTTCCTTTGTGAATAGGAGGTAGGAGATGGCATTGCTCTGGGAATACGCATCAGAACAACATTTGATACTCTGAAAGCAAACTGGTATGAACCAAACTTCATTTTTTTTAATTTTTTTTTCGCAGGTCCTGATTTTGATCCTTTCCTGTAACATCCATGTAATCAATTTTGAAGACTTTCTCAGCAGAAATTTAGTTAAGATAGTCCCACACTCTTCTTACCTAGGAAGTTTAAGGCTACTTCAGTACCTTTCACTACCTGAAACAAAAGATAGTCCCCCTCGAACTCCTTGGGCTGGCATATGATCAATTTGGTTCAGTGCTTGGTGGCCATTTCCATCCCAAAGGAACTATGTTGGTTAGGAGGGCTTGTCTCATACTAATTCATCCATCCTTATGGTCTTGTCATATTGTTGTTTGGCCACATCTTTGTTGGAGAAAGTCACTCTGGGTTGTCATGGCATGAAAATGGAAGATATTCTTTATATTCTTGACCATTAATATACAATATTAAAAACTTGCATGTCAACTAGTTCCTAAAGTACAGATAAAAAACATTTATAATATTACCTTCAGAAAGGGCTTGGAGGTAATTTTGAGAATAGGTTGTGAAAAGGACAGGTCTAGGTTTTCAAGTAATATGAGTGGATCGTCTTCCTAGTGGATGGGAATACTCTACATTCACAAACCTCTTGAAAGTCTTGTCCTGCCTCCATCTTTGGGGATTAAAAAAGAGGGTTTCACATAGGCTTAAATAACAAAAAGTAGCAAAAATGAAGTGTAGCTCCTATGGCTGAACAAGGCAGCTGATTTCAAATCTTGGAAAGAAGATAGTCAACTTTAAGCTCTTTTAGTTCTTTATAACTAGTTTCTCTTTTTTTTTCCTTCTGCTTTTTTGTAGTAGTTTGCAAAAATATCCTGAGAATTTCTGGAGAATTTTGGAAGAGCAGAGGCTAGAGATTTATTACTATAAGAGGGTTGGATAGGAATATCTTTTCAATGGTAGAGTTAGGGTTTTATGGCTCTTCTGTTTTAGTTTTGAAAACATGGGAAACAAGGCATGTGGTTTTGTAGCTTGAATTACCCCCAATTATGAGGGTTGGTAATGGTAGGTCAGACTCAAGTGAATGGAACAAGTATACAAAGGGAAAAGTCAGCATGTTCTGCATACAATGTATGGCCTGTTCATTGTTTTTTTGTGCATTTATTTCAATGTTTTGTGGTCCCCCGCTTTTAGGTCAGAAATGACCAGTCGAGTCTTTGAGATTTTACTCTCAAGCCTTGGAAATTTTTGAATCACTACAGCCGCATGGATGAGGGCCCATTTGGGAATGATCATGGTCAGAGTGCTTTTAGTCCTAACACTTCCATTATCACTTTTGAACAGGCTTAAAGTATCTGCAGTATTTAGGATACGAATATTAAACTCACTGTTAACAGCCTCTTGATTCCCCATATATGTTAGGAGAATAGACACTCCTGAAACAAAGTTGAATTAAACTCCGTATCACAATAGAGATGAGACCAAGCCAGAGATTAAATATCAGGGAAGCCTAGACCATAAGGCATGTGCTCTTTGCAAGCGTTTGCTCTTCCTCAACTAAAGCATCAGCCTCATGGACCCTCATTTACTCTTTTCTGCCAGGATTTACTCCTCCTCTGTCAACTAAAAACCACCACTAGTGCTTCTGAGAGTACTTTTAGTTGAAAAAGTTTTTAGAAGAATCATATATTAAATATTTCTTTAGAAAGCAGATTTTTCAACTTATCAAAGTACTTTGTAAATTTTAAAAATGTTTTTAAAAAGCACTGTGAAATAGACTCTCAAATACATTTTGCAGGAGAGACCACTATCAAAGTTGAAGAGGCCCAAATAGTTGCAGGAGCCCTATGATTTCAATGGACCTTAAGGGACTGGTGGTACTTGTCATTGAGATTACTTGACTTCTATTTCAATACATAATCAAAAGCTCAGAGGACCATTAGGCATATCCAACAGCCATTTAGACTTTGTTTTCTTATTTATTTGACATTTGGGCTTATTTTATTGAATGATTTGGCAGTGCTTATATGCATAAAAAAAAAATATCTCCTCTGAATTAAAAAGAAACAAAGGTGCAGGTTTAGCATGCGACTCTAATTATTATATATTTGGTTTGCTGCCATGCCTTGCTGCTTATAATGTAACCAACTGTTCTTTTTTTTTTTCTGTCTCTGAAGTCTGAATCTATGTCCCACCACTTTCATTAATACACATGGGTTGACTCTTTAATTTGGTGCTTGGAAGAATTTCTAAAAGACAGTAGGATGGTTGGATAGGTTTTAGCAGACGGTGCATTGGTCTTCCCACTCTCTCAGGAAAGATATTTTTGATTATTCAATTTTGAAGATTGACTAATTATATGGGGTGCCAAGCAACGCTAGGGATTGCTTTTCCTGTGTTATTTTCCTTTTTAGCTCAAGAAGTTTGTTCTTGGTCAACAATTTTATGATTGAGGTTATGTGAAACAAGTTAGGGTACATTTGATTCCAAAAAACAATTTTTCTTTACATTCATTTCCTTACTAATTTTCAAGAATCATGTATATCGTGATAATTTTTTTTTTTTTTTCTCTTCTTCTTCTTCTTTTGTTCCATTCTTTATCCTTGGGGCATTTGAACCGATTTTTTAGTAATCAAATTTTCATTATGATCTTAATTCTTATTCTTATTTCTATTCCCACATACTTAAACACATTCTTATCATCGCATTCTCTATTTTTTATGACATTAAGAATTACTTACCGAAAAATTATTTAGAAATCACTTTAAATAACTTCTAAAATAATTTTTAAAAACTTGTTGGACACTTCTCATAAAAATCATTTCCAACTCCTTCACAATCACTCCCAAACCACCTCTTAATATGATTTAAGAAGCACTTTAAGAAGGGAAAAGTTGTTGGTTTAAGGATGAATTACGGTTGTGAGTTGTGAGCATGGCATATTGACAATCATGCATAGAAGGAAAAGAGAAGAAAGAAGGGTTTATTTTTCTTCCTGTGTGTGCCCAGTGCCCATGTGATGTGAATGAGGGTTGACTTCATTATGGTGCGTTCTCATTAAACCTTAGAAAATTCAAAACTTGCAGCAGCAAATATGGACGGACACCTTGGAATTTTCGAGTTTCTTCCAAACATGGGTTTTACAGTAATTCTAAAAAATGTTTATAATCTTTCTAACATTTAAAAAATAAAAAATTTTCAAATGTTAAAAACATTATAAATGCTTTCTAGAATCACTATCAAACGCACTATTAGTATAGTGTCATTATTTAATTTGTATACTTTCTCTTAAAAATAAAACATCAATAGCATTTTATCATCTTATGTGACAAAAATGGATAATAATCAAAAGGTTAATAAAAAAACCAAAATGTTATCAAAGCTTATAAATAATTAAAAAATAATTCAGAATAATTTTAAAATGTTTTAAAAGCAAAAAAAAATTTGAAAAAAAAAAACGATGGGTATTGCCAATGAATGTTTCGATTGCTCAAAAAATATAGTTTCAAAGGACCTTAAAGATGTTGGAAAGTATAATCCTCGAATATATTAATTTTAAGACATTTTAGTTATTTTACTAATGATCATTTTGTCTTAAATTTTTTTTAATTTGGGTGAATGTATTAAGATATTTAGCATATGTAAATACAAACACTATTTTTTCAAAATGATTTTAAAAATTTTAATAAATGCCTAATCATTTTAAGGAATTAATAATAAAATCTTTCAACCATTCTCCACACTTTTTAATTATATTTTTAATATCTTTAATTACGTTTATACTTTTCACATTCTAAGCAAAGCATAACAAGGGTAAGCAGTATAATATTGGATTCCAAAAAGAAGGACAAATCTTTAAAAAATAAAAATGTTGATTAAACTATTAAGCATAACATGAAACCATGGGTATAGAAAGCAAAGCATACCCTACCGGCGAACAAAATCTGAACCCGAATAAGTCAGACGGTCAGTCACTCTCCCAACCACCCATTCGATGTTTGAAATTTGAATATAAATTAAATTTATTCTGATGGTAGGCTTCAACCACTCACCAAATATTCTTATAACTATCATTAATAAAAACACAATTGCCCTTCAGTCTTTTCCCAATCCCCAAACCAACGTATCTAACTTAATACTTAATACAAAGAGTTTACAACAATAGATCTTAATATCATATTGGATTTTAAATTCGACTTAAGTGACTGAATCAGGATACAAATAACTAAAATTAGGATTACATATACAAATATAAAATCATAAAACATTGGATATAAAATATTGAGAGTACCTTTTCAATATGGTAGCAAAGAGCTTATAAAAAAAGGGTTAATATAATAATAATTTTTTTCTTATAATTTTATTTTGATTTATATTAAAAAAAAATCATTTTATATTTAGTCATGCTTTAATTTGTGCATTAAAAAATTATTATTTTGATTTGCTTAATTCAAAAACTTTTGTGTTGTAAATAAGCAAATAATATCTTTACAAAGAATAAATATAAAAAAATCATTTGATTTTTTTGACAAACTTTAGATTGACAACTATTTTTAAAAATAATTTTTTATTTTTTATTTAAAAAAAATGTTTGGCAAAAAAAATCATTTTCTGTTTTATCTTTTTAAAAACATAAAATAAAGTGTTTTAAAAAATATATTTTTAGTTAATTTTTTGGATTATTTTTTAAAATATAATTATATAAATAGGTAGAATGATTAAAAATAAAATATTAGATATAAAAATTATTTTTAAAATATGTTAAATACATTTAAAGTTTTTAAATAGATTTTTATTTTATAAAATATTAGAAACTAATTTTCAAAAATAATTCTAAAAAGTTATTTTCAAAAATAATTATCAAATAGAATCTTATTTTCTCTTTTGAGTTTTTATGAAGTTGACATAAGGGGTTGTATTATACTTATATTTTTATTGAGATTACATATAAAATATAAAGTAATAAAATTTTAGAATAGAAAATGATGAAGTGGATGGAATGAAGGGGAAGAGAGGAGTGATCCTTGCTATACCTTTTGATTTGGAATGAAAAGGAGGGCGCACCCTGAATTGTGATCACACAACCGCAAAAGCCTTCAATAGTTGGCAGTGGGCACGAATTAGAAAGCTCTGGTGGTAAATAGATGAGACAAAATATGAAGAATTGGGTCAAGTCAAAACCCACTCACCTTAGCCACACGGACCATATCTCTCCCTCCCTCCCTTCCCATCCTTTTAGAATTCAACATTGTCGTGCTCTGTGGAATCTCTGGCCCTGTTCCCATGGGTCCAAGTTTCAGAAAACTTTTCACATGCAACCCCACTTCAATTCAAACCTTATCTCGTTCATCTTTGCCCCATGTTTCTCCCGTAGGAATCACAACGGGCGGTGGGCTCGGGACGGGTCAAGGGCCAATCCTTTCGATCTGTGTAGGAGAATTTCTCATTCGGGCCTCCCTAATTTATCCCATTGTGTACCATTAACCAATTTGTTCCTCCCTCGTCTCTAAATATCTTGCCCCTTAACCAATTTAAAACAAGAGAATTATGAAGACAAAGACACCCACAAACACAAAGGTTATATCACATCAAATAACAAAAATGATTTGATGGGCACTAATTATTAATTACATTTGTTAGATTTGTTTAAATTTTTATCAAGTATATACACAAATAACAAAACAAGCAAAAAAAAAAAAATCTTAAAAATTATACATGTCAACGATATGGATAGATTTTAGCAAATCAAGATAAAAAAACAAAGAAATTTAAATTTCTTTGTGTCGACATGCCACTTTATTTTTTCCTTAAACACCAAATTGGAAAACATTAATTAATTTAAGTCTATTGACCTCATCATTCCCTCGCCTCATTAATATCAATATTAGAAATTGACCATTTTACCCCAACCTGACCATCACCACTCTCCACGTTTATAGAAAGAAATAAAAGGAAGAAACGACCCATCTCAAATGAGTTCATTATTTCCTCATCTCATTAGTCAAAATATTATCAAATGAGTAATCCACCCCCTATAGCTCACGATAGCATTAAAAAATGACTAATTTGCCCTCATGGGGATTCCATTATTAGGTAGACAAAGAAAATCGGAAAACACCCATTTAGTAATTTTAACCATCTTCTTGAAAAAGTGTCATCACCGAAGACCTTACTCTTCTTGATATAATCTCATCAATCAAAGCCCCACTCTATATATTTCCGCCGATACCGCACTCCATCTTTCACCCCATTTTCTCTTCTCCTCCTCATAATCAGTAGTTTTTTCATTGCCATGGACAAGCTTCTGAGGTTACTGTTCATCCTCTTTCTCATAACTCTTCCAACACTGGTTTTAGGAGACTGTACATGTGACAAAGACGATGGAGATCGAGACAAAAATAAAGCTCTTAGATATAAGATAGCAGCTATAATTGCCATACTGGCTGGTGGTGCAATTGGGGTGTGTATACCAATTCTAGGGAAGACGATACCGGCTCTTCACCCTGAAAAGAATGTATTCTTTATTATAAAGGCGTTTGCAGCCGGAGTGATTCTGGCGACGGGGTTCATTCACGTACTTCCTGATGCTTTTGAGAACTTAACCTCGCCCTGTCTCAGTGAGAACCCTTGGGGGAATTTTCCATTTACTGGCTTTGTGGCGATGGTATCGGCCATTGGGACACTGATGGTGGATGCTTGTGCAACCTCTTACTATAGTAGGTCTCACTTCAAGAAGGCTCAGCAAGCTGTGGGAGATGAAGAGAAGGCTGGAGAGCATGAAGGTCATGTTCATGTTCACACACATGGCACTCATGGCCATGCTCACGGATCTGCATCTTCTGCTGAGGAAATGGGTTCTGCAGAACTCATCAGACATCGTGTGATTTCTCAGGTACTTGATGATGAAAATCCCAAATGGGATTTGATTTATTTGGTCAAAAACACGCCAATTAATTTGCTTGATTTGGTGTTTTTGGAATGATTCAGGTTTTGGAATTGGGAATTGTGGTGCATTCTGTAATCATTGGAATATCATTAGGAGCATCTGAGAGTCCAAAAACAATAAAGCCTCTGGTGGCTGCTCTCACCTTCCACCAATTTTTTGAAGGCATGGGCCTTGGAGGTTGCATTGTTCAGGTATATAGCTTCAAACTCAATATATATCCTAATTTCGGTATTTTCTTTTTTGGATTTTTCGCAAAAAGAATGCTAAAATCTTCTCTAGCTTTGGCCATAGTCATATCAAAAGCCCTTTTTGTTGAACAAAGTTGTCTCTGCTTTCATGTTTTTGTGTTGTCATGATTTTGAAAAAAAGAGTCTTTTTGTTCTTTAGGACTTGTAGACCCTTATGCCACCTCTTGAGGTTTGACTTGTTCAATGGTGGATTTTGTATGTATAGGCCAAGTTTAAGCTTCGGGCTGCTGCAATTATGGCGCTGTTCTTCTCCCTAACAACCCCAGTTGGGATAGCGATTGGGATCGGGATATCGAATGTTTATGACGAAAACAGTTCAACAGCACTCATAGTTGAAGGGATTTTCAATGCTGCATCGGCCGGAATCTTGGTATATATGGCGCTGGTGGATCTTCTAGCAGCGGATTTCATGAACCCAAGGATGCAGGGTAATGGAAGGCTTCAAGTTGGGGCCAATATTTCACTTCTCGTTGGGGCTGGTTGCATGTCCCTCCTGGCCAAATGGGCTTAAACCTCACCTCTAGAATGGTAAAATATAAAATTTGAGTAGAGCAATATTTTCTTGTGATATCACCATGTAAAATATGATTACACATAGTTTTTTTTGTTTTTTTTTGAGTAATTTCTTAGCAACTTCAAGCGTCTCTATCTTTAATTTTATGTGGACATTATGGGTTGGGATTTCCCAATTTAGGCCCACACTTGTTTAGACAAAAATAAAGTTCCTTTTCGAAGTGTTTGTTATGTGGACATGGACATGGACATGCATCATTGAATTTTAAGTCACCTCTATTAAAATTTAGCATATATATATAAACATATAAAAACTTGAAGTGACCCAAATCTTTCATTTGTCACACCTATATAATCCCATGTAAGAGATTGAATAAAACGTAATCATAAATCAGAAAGAGGAATATTTTGAGAAGATGCTCTCTAAGCCAATTAAAATTGCTGAGTAAACTTAATGAAAATACCCATCCCAATCACACTTAATTTTTTTTTCCAAGGTATATTACCTTAAGATGCATATAACCTATTTGATTATATAAAAAGAAAATACCCCATTTTAATATTATAACCTATATCACAACATTTGAGATGTAACATTAAATTGAGTATTATTGCTACAAAAATAGTCTTTTTTTTTAAAACATATTGTAAATACTCGAAATAATTAAAGATATTTATATCATAAATGAGTTACTCTTCAAAGGTGGAAGCTACTTTCGAGCCCCCTCTATCCCAACGGATCCAATAAATACATTAATTTATCTATCCACTTTTTGTAAAAAGAGTGACAATGAGTAGATTTTCATTCCTAAGGGGGTCTTTATTCTTATTTAGATTTATATCTTCTATTTTTCTTGAATTTATCATCAAACAAATATAAAAATTTCCATTACTTTAACTAGTATCAATTGATGGGAGAGAGACGTATATGCATTAATACAATTATTGGTAGTATTTCAGGTATCCAAGCGTGTTGAGTCTGACTTTTTTTTTTACTTAAAATTATCATATGGTTCTCGAGAAAGAGGATAAATTCACAAATATACGAATTATTTTATTCCTTTTACTCAATTAATTCTAATATATTCCATTGTGTGATGTGGAGTAAGATAACCGAAAACAATCCTTTGGGGCGACGACCTTGACCCAAATGCGCCCAAAAAATTATGGGCCCGGATTGGAAGAAAACATGCAGAGCAGGTGAATTGACTGAAATTAAGAAATGTAGGGTAAGTTGAGCAGGGTGAGATTAAGTTCACTGTGGGGGGGTGTGGGGGTTTTCTCATGTCTATTTCATTCAATGAATATGGGCAACACAGGCAGCTTCCAGGCATAATGCTCTCTCTTTTCCTCTGCCACTGGAGATTATACCCGTTGCTTTCTGTGGAAAATTTATATGCTCTGCTTTCAATATGGAATCTTCTTTCTAAAGGTCATCGCGATGGCAACACCATGAGGGAGAGGGAGAGGGAGGGGGGCACGAAATTCCAAATTTCACATTATAGCTGTGAAGCCCCACAACTACTTTTCTTCCTTATTTAAAAATATCTCCCGTATTTGATAAATTTTGAAATTTTGTCGACATCGTGTCCAAACCGATGCCACACCCGATTACGCGTGGATTGGGTGCAAAAATCAATTCTAAAATCCATAGATTTTTTTTTATATTTATATTACCTTTCTATTTAATTTATGCCTTTACCTTTAATTATTTTCCATATTTATCATATTAATCCTATTTTTAAAAATTATAAAAATATCAATCGATTCCGTTTCAATTTTTTTTAAATATTCATTTTTTTCATTTTATTTAATTTTTATTATTTTATTTGGAAAAAAAAGTTAATGAAGTTGTAATATTTTATAAGATATTAATTTAACTTTTAATAATTTTAGTTATTAAAATAAAATAATGTCAATACAAGTATTTTGACTAACACCGAAAACCTTGTCACCACAAATTTTTAATGAAATTTTTAGAAAATAAATTTAAAATAAAATATTTTATATAAAATATGCTTGATGAAATTTTAAAACGATTTAATTTTTATTTAAAATATAATAAAAACATGTTTAATAAAAGTAGCTTTTAACTTTTAAATAAAAATATAAATATATTAAAGGAATTTTGTGATGTCCCACATCGGATAGGGGAAAAAGTTTCTGACGCTATATATGTAGAGACTTTTTTTTAACTAAGTAGACGCATTTTAAAACCAAAGCGGACAATATTTACACGATTGGGAACGAGTCATTACAAATGGTATCAGAGCCGAGCCTCAACCTCGGTGTGAGGTTTGTTTGGCCTCGTAGGAGTGTTCGTCTGTATGGCCTCGTAATCCCATGGGACTCTGCATGGGGGGGTTTGAGGGGGTTTGGGGGGGTGTTTGTGATGTCCCACATCGGATAGGGACTAAGTAGATGACTTTTAAAGCCGTGAGGGTCCATTTTGGTCCAAAGCGAACAATATCTACACGGTTGAGAGTTACAAATTTCAAATAATTTTATTAGAAAAAAGAATATAATATAACAAAATATTATCAATGCACAATGGTTCCAAGAAAATTATTTCATAAAGGAATTTTTGAAAAAAAACAGAAAGTGAAAATTGGATGTTCTCGGTCATGGGCTCTTGTTTACTCATATTGTTTTGTATTGGGTTTGGGCTTGAGTTCATGATTTGGGCTTTGTTACATTCATTGGATTTGATGGTTGCTTGAGCACGACCACAAGAGGCGAGGGATCCGTAGCAGCCAGAAAGGGAACCAAAATTTTTTTTAGCAACAAGGACACGACTGAAATTTTTGGGTAAGAATCCTAGGGAGAGGCTAAGGGTACGTTTAGCAACTGTTTTCAAGGACAATTTTTTTTTTTTTTTTTTTAGGAAAAAAAGAAAAAAAAAAAAGAAGAAAACACAGTTTCAATTTAGAAATTATTTTCTGTTTTCTTAAGAAAAATAAAAAATAAGGTGTTTTTAAAGAATATCTTTTAATTATTTTCACTTATTTTTTTATAATTGTTTAAAAAAAATAATTATATAAAGATGTAAAATAATTAAAAATAAAGTATTAGATAGAACAATTATTTTAAAATATATTCAAAAATATTAAAAATAGGTTAAAAACATTTCAGGTTTTTAGATAGAATTTTATTCTATAAAACATTAGAGAACGATTTTTAAAAACTGTTTTCATAAATTATTTTTTGGAACTACTTTTTAAAATAGTTAGCCAATCGAGTCTAAGATTTGTTTTGGAAGAAAGGTGGGGATTCAAGTGAAGACAAATGACAGACACTGAGAATGCCATTTTTTTTGGTATGGTCTCCTCTTATCCCTTTTTATTTGTGTAGTTTAGCTTGACTAATTAGATACATGCGGTTTGTGCATGTCGATTTTTATGGATGAAATTTAAGCCAATAACATTTGTTGAGAATATTCGTGGGAATCCGTTTTTTATTTGATTTACTTGACTAATTGTTAGGATTATTTTTCAATGAAATCATCATTTACCTATTCTCACTTCTTACTTGATATTCTAACCAAATTTGTACTGATTTTGGTTCAAAAAACTAAGCTAATTTTCCTTTGAAATCTGGAGTATATTTTGGTAAGAATTTGGGCTAACCTGTCTGTCTCTGAAAATCTGGGCTGAATTTGGTCAAATGTAGGCTGACTTGTCTTTAAAAACTTGGGTTGATTTTCCTTGGAAATCTAGATTGAATTTTGATCAAAAGGTGTGTTGCCTTATCTTCAAAAATCTGGGTTGATTTTCCCTTTGAAATCTGGATTGAATTTTGTTCAAAATATGGGCTGATTTGTGTATGAGTAGGATCTGGATTGTATTTAGCCATGAAACTTGACTGGGTTGATTTCGGCCTTCAATCTGAACTGATTATATATTAAAAGGTTGATCTTGAATGAAGGTATGAGGTGGTTCTAGGAGCTAATGAGTTTGAGGCATTGTTCAGAAGTGCTCTTGCAAATCTTGTTTATGTAGCAATTGAATTCGAAGCCTATTTCACTATGAATTTTGCTGAAAATTTGGGTTGATTTGTGATGAAATGTGATAATTGGGTAAATAAAAACAATTTTAATAAGAAAGAACCACCATTCTTTCAGATCTTTCCACAAAATTCAAACAACTTTCAAGTCTAATCTAATCTCAGAAATAAATGGATTTACTCAAGTTGCCATCTAAAATCTCACCCATGCAAGATGTCACATGTCACTTGGTCATTTTATTCCTTTATTTGATCAAGTCACATGTCTGTTGGTCATTCCATTGCGGCATATTGTTGTATTCATGATGTATATTAGTCCTTGAAGCTGCATCCATTGGTTAATTAATTAAATACCAAGTTCCTTCACTTATACTCTGGAGTTTATACCTTTCTGATAAGTAACGGAACCTTGTATTCCTATTCTGCACCTGATCATCGTATTCATTATTAGGTTTACAGTCTTATCTTTGAGATGACCACCCATGCACAAGTACAACCACCCTGGCTTCCTTTACAGTTCAAAAAAGGGGCTCTGCTACAGACCACATCTCAAAATAATACATGGAATTGGGGACTTGCATCAATAACAACAAATAAGTAAATTTGTATACCGAATTTTAGAATAAATTTCCAAGATAAAAAAGAACATCCAAAAATTCCTATTTCTGTTCAAAATACTGCTTTGAGGGGGAAGAATGGCTCCCTATTATCTAATCTCCCTTCTAACAAGAAGGGTCATACAACAGGGATGGATGATACCAGTGACCTGAACCAATAAAGAAGGAAAGGTCAGGGACTAAAATCCCCTTGTGTGTGTGTTAATCTAAGAAGGATGATGAAGGAGCATCGACTCTGAACCCTCTATGTTACGGTTAAGCTAGAAAGCCATTCGACCAGCAAGTCTGCCCTCAGATATCCTCCTGTCAATGGCTGCATCAACTGAGTTCATCTGAAACAAAACAATTTTTAATGTATCAAATATGGAACTCTTAACTGCAAATCATTACGTTTGGAATCAAACCAGATGAAGAGATTGTGGGTATCCAATAGATAACCGAATTTAAGACAGAAGCTGACCTGGGTCAAGTTTGAATGCACTGCATGGTCATAAAAGATTACAACAAATGCTACAAATGGAAAAAGCCAGTTGGCCATGCTCGCCTTCCATCCAAAACCCCACACTTAATCAAGCATAGGGAGAAGGAAATACCAGCAAACAAATTCAAATTTGAAACAAATAAAATACATACACTATGGTTTTTGTGACGGGCCAGTGGTAGATTGAAGTAAACCTTGCCATTGCCACATGCTTGTCAGATTTGTAAAAATACTAACCAGTAGAAAAGAAAATGTGAATACCTACTTGAATCTTTTGATGCCCACAAAACCAGGAGAATTTGTTGGAAACTGGACATTGACAGTTAGAAATAGCATACTAAGCACAATCAAGCAATAAGTTTGGCACTAGTTTATCATATTTGAATCAGGGTTCATATATGTCCACAAAAGTGTGTCCTCCCTTGGATTAACAGAAAATTCAAGATGGTATTCATTCAGAAAATACCTCCAAAAATGAAAGAACAAAAATTCTGCACATGTTTTTAGAAGATCAAAATTTAATACAACGTATACCTAGTTGTATGAATAAGATTACAAGGCAGTCATAACTTACCTGGCTAGTTTCATCATGCACCTGATACTTCAGTAATGACATCCTTCTTTCCTCCTGTAGATATTTCAAACACAATTTAAAGTGTGTTAAACCAAAGTACAGCATCCAAAAGATTGGCATGATACATCCAGAAAGGTAACTAACAACTAACCATGGACATCGCCTCATCATCCCATACAAGGTAGACCTCATTACTTGCTGGCTGGATTACCGGAGCTTTGTTTGCTATCATCGGTGGGGGTCCAATCGATGGGCCACTGGTGTTTGAACCGGAAGCATATGTATGTGAACTGACTAATGTCCCTGCTGTCGCAAGAAAGTGGGTTTAAATTGAGAGTGATCAAACACATCAATAATTTTAAGAACGGAAACAAAGAAAGTTACAGGTCAAATTTACAGAATAATTTTATTGCTTTGGAGAGCAAATTTTAAATTCATCTTTCCTTCCAAAATCCCAGAGAGAGAAAGCAAGAGGAAGGGGAGGGGTTTGGGCTAAGGAAGAGGTTGAGAGAGAGGTTACACCAGCATGACAATTTAACAAACTGATACAGAGTGCTTTTACTTCATTATTTCTCACACATCAAAAACTGGTACAGAGTAGCACACCCAATTCCTCATAAAATTCAAGTCTGTCATTTTACTTCATTATTCATAATGCACACCAAAATCAGTACAGCATAAGACCAACTCATGAAATACAAAACATCTCCTCAAATTTGAAAGCACAAAACTAATAGAAATAAATGAAAGTCTCATTGAAAAAAAAAAAAGAAACAAATGAATGAACTTTGAAAACAAATGCTACCACTTGTAATAAGTAAACTAGAAATTCAAATTCATGCTAAATGCTGAGGTTCTAGACAGAATAAGTAAATTGTTGAACTGAAAATTTTGAAATTTGGGGAACAAAAATCTCATAGCTACACACGCAAAAAAAGAAAAAAATAAAGAGAAAAAGGAAAAAAATGAACTGTAGTTGGTGTAATAGCTATATTTCTGTGAAGATAACATGACCACACACAGTTAAGCCTGACAATCATGCAAAAGGATCACAAATGTTTCATGCCATCTGACAACTGAAATAATACAAGCTGCTTGCTTTTGAACAAGCACACTAATTATGACACCCCTACTTCAGTCTTTTTGTGGGACACATAAACAAGGTTAAAACAATCAGATTTCCATATTTGTTTTATTATTATTATTATTTTTGTGCCATCCATGATTTGTAGACCTTGTGTCCAAGTTTGGACAGTCAACTTGTACCTATATCCTCAGTGCTTCTTAAGGGTCAATTTGCTATGTTGGAAATTACTGGAGACTATGAAGTCTACAAGAGAGGCACTATTATAGGCATCCAAAAATTAATGTATTTATGGGATAGCATTCAGGGAAAACAATTACCGTCTCAATGTCAACAAGCATTTGCAGGCACAAAAAACTGCTCTTTAAGTAGCAATATATTGCCATACTACACTACGTGGAATACAAAGGGCTCGCAAAATTTTGAAACCTGTTAGAAGAGAGAAGTGCAGACCTTGAATACTTGGAGCATGGTAGCCATTTACCATAGATGTGTTAATACTGGAGTATGAAGGGTTATTGAGTTCTGAAGGGGTGCTTGATGTAATGGGGGCCGACAATGCAGCTGCAGTAACTTGTGAATTTTGACTAGGAATACTTGCAGTACCAACAACAGGAAATAAGGGCTGAGATACAGGAGTAGGACTAGATGAGAGAGGTCCAGGTGGTGTAGTTTGAAATGAAGGTTGAAGTGTAGCAGATGGCAGAGGAGGTGTCACATTTTGTATGGGAAACAAAGGCCTTTGTGCGAGTCCTAAGGGTGCAGCAGGAGGAACAGGAACTGCTGGATGCTGTGGGAACCAAGGCTGTGGACGAGGAACCGGCCAACCAGGAGGGACTGCAACTGCAGAATTGTAACTGCAACAGACACATAAAATTCAATAAGTAATATTCCTATGTGCATTTGCATTTTGAACAGACAGGATTACACATGCAAATGCATGAGAAGATAAGGTAGTACAAAACCATTTCAACTCTCTTGAACTTTTGAGAATGCCCATTAAAAAGACCTCAAAAGGCAAAACCACATTTTTCTTAGCTCATTTTCAACATAAGTGCTAACAAGGTCATTTCAAGAACCAGAAGTTTCAGTCTAACTGGAGATTGAGAGTCATTGACTGTACCATGTATGGTTTAACAGTTTTTTTTATAGGCATATGTGACATCTTTTGTTGTATAGAATAATGCTAGTGAGGTGGAAAGAGCTTAAGAAACTGAGCAAAGAAAGCATACATTGGTGGTATTGCACCAAATGTTGATTGCGGCGGAAACCCCATGCCCACTGATCCAGGAGGCATCACACCAACAACGTTAGTTGGTGGGACCTCGACTTTGGCTAGCTTTGAAGGGTTATCTTCATCTGCAACAGAATTTGAAATAGTATAAATACAAAGATGGAGACGATAATTCTTATATAAAATATTCACCCAAAGACATGAAGAATAAAAAAGGAAATAAAAAATAAAAAAACCCCACAACAACACAAGGGCTTACATCCAGAAGATCAGCATTATTCTTCAGGTTGAATTGATATAAGAAAAGGAGGGAAAACATGTGCATGGCAATAGCAGTAATGAAGTCAAAAAATATGCAGAAGGCATCATGTCTACCAAGGGAATGATCACATTTAATCTTGTATGTAAATATCATATGAAAGTGATTAAACAAATCAAAATCATCCCAGAAAAGAAAAAAAAAATGAATGATCACAGTCAGCTTGTATGTAACCATCAAACAAAAGATACTAAACAAATCCAAATCATACAAAAAGGCTGTTAATTGAAAAAGAAAAAGAAAATAGATATAGGAAAAAGATTTAAAAGAAAGTGTGTTTTCTCAAAAGATGCAAACTTGCCCACGTGAGCCTATAGATTTATTCATCTTATTGATATCATCCATTCATGCCAAACAATTAATAGCATAGAATATTTACACACATGCGCAACAAAAGCAACCACCTATGCTACAATGGTTTCAGTGTGGGTATCTGATTCTTCAAATTCTGAAGTTTTATAATACAACTTGGGTGAAAATGATTTCAACAATGGGTATGGATAATTGAATATGATTGGGCTAGGAATATTTTTTAATAGGAACCATACCTTATTTAGAGCTATATATACTTTTTTGTTCATTGCAGCCATAATATCAATTTCTACGAATACAAGCCATATCATTTTAAGGCATAGAGGCCTTTAAAAAAATTGTCGTTTTTCTGTCATGTTTTTATTTTTAGAAATTTCAATTTTTACTATGGAATATTGTTTTATATGAATTTCTGTAACAATTATTGCTAATTAAAATTTTGAATAACCATAAACTTATTATTAGGAAGCACAACTTTTATATGCGTGTATATTGGATATAGTTAAATATGCATAAAGTTGTGTATTTATCTCTTTGATCAATTTATTTTATTTAGTTTTTCAGTTTAATTTTAATTTATTATCCCAATCTTAAACTAGTGGAATTAGGATAGGGATTTATGCATTTAAATTTTATTTATTTTGAAATTACAAAATTGAACCAGTATGGATCTAAAATTTATTAGACTTTGTAATTTAATAATACAAATTTTTTTGATAAAAAAAATAATATGTCAAATGCCAATACCAAACCAACACCCATGCAAACTCAGTTTTTATTTCCTCCACTACTTTTTCTCAATCCACTTCCTTATAAAAACTTGCTTTCTATTTTCCCTTTTATCTCTAACGAGACTAAATATCATCATAAAATCACATAACAAAGTCCTTCCTTTTGGTGGTTGCAACTAGAAAAAAAAAAATCAATTAAAAATCAACCAACTGGATCCAAATTAAGAGAAATGTGTCCAAGAAGGATCTCATACTTGCATGTGTAATGTTATGTCTACTAACTAGATCCAAAGTAAAAGAGATGTGTCCAACAAAGATCTCATACTTGCATGTGTATCATGTACATCAAGTGAAATAGGGGGACATGACATGGGCATATACATGGGACCCTTGTCATTTTTATTTTATTTTTTTGATAGATATAGATAAAAAGAAAAATAAATTAAAAAAGGCTGCCAAAATAGCAACCCATGGTATACAAAACATATACAGCTACCACCAACCAACACCACAATAAACCAAAGTTACAAAATAAAACGGAACAAAGCCAACCCACCCTTACCAAGGGCCCAACTAATCTAGAAAACTAAAAAGAGTTAAGAGGAACATCATCTATACACCCCTTTGCTTCCAACCAAAGACAGCAAACAAAAGAACTTTTTAGACTTTGGATTGAGAGAAGAACCCTTGTCAAGTATTTGTCTCTTATTATGAACAATTGATTGATTTCAAATTAATTTTTTTATTGCAACCACCAAAGTAAAGGAGCTTTTGGAAAGTAGATTTGCCTAGGGATCAGAGAAAGAAAAGAGTGGATTTTTATGGGGAAGTGAATGAAAAGCAGGGGAACTAAAATTGAGTTTTGTTGAGAAATGGGGAAATATGGGCACTAGCCATTTGCTATTCTTATGTGGTCACATGTACTTAATTTGAAATCCATGCTAGTGCCCTTTTTCTAATAAAATAATAAATTTTAAAGAAATAAATCCATGAATAGCTTAAATTATGGATCAAAAAATAAAGCTAAACTATTTAAATCTAATATAAGTAATAAAATAAAGGGAACCTTACACCTACACCTACACCTACACCTATACCTCCTGAGGCTTCTAACAATTAAAGCGGTACCCACTCTGGTCTGTAATATTACACTGACATTCTACAAGTCAACCAACATGAACAACCCCTTGATCAAGGGTGCAATGGCTCTCTGTTAACACTTTTGGTGACATCAACCATTTTTTTAGAATACTGGGTTAGCTAAGTCCAAAATAAATTTAAATTAACTTAAAACTAATATGAATAATAATTACTTTCAAATCAACCCAAATCCACTTCAAATATGTATATATATTTCTTTTCTTTTTTTATAAGTAACCCAAATCCATTTCAAATTAATGCTTAATTCAATCTTAACTAATCCTAATTCAAAGCTTAATACACAACATTAAACTCACTACCATGAAAACTCAACCCACAACATGGGTCTCTCTCGTACCTTTTTACCCTTTTGTTTTTTTATTCAAAATTTATTAGCATTAACAAAGAAGGGCAACAAATCCTTCCAAAACTTACAAGAACTGATCAAAACAAAAATAACAATTTCATCTTCATCTCACCTAATCCCTGATCTCATTTCTTTTATCCTTTTTTTGGGCAGCTAGAGACAGACCATGGGTGAGAGACCCATAACTGTGATTCTCTTCCAATAACTAATTTCACCTCCACATTTTTTTAGTTTACATTTTAGGCAACCAAACAACACCTTAGGAAAGTAACTGACGGCCACATCTCTCTTCCCCTTCCCCTTCATCTTCTTCGTCTTAACCTAGTCCCTAATTTCTTCTTCATCTCACTCTAACCCCTTCTTTCATCTTCATGTCTTTTCACATGCATACATGCATGTGCACACATACACACACAATTTTTCCCCAATTAAATAGGTGAGAAACTTACGGCTACATCTCCCTTTCCCTTCCCCCTTCATCTTACACTAATTCCATGTTGCACGATGAGAGATGCCTCATTTTCTTTTAGTCTATATTTTTTCTCTCCTGTTTTTTGAAATTTCAGACTAAAGGAGCCAAAATGATGTTCAATACTTATGTTAACTCCTTTAGCCAACAAGTTCAAAAAAAGTATACCTGGTTAGTATCAGAAGCCAGAGAGGGTTACTATGTTAATGTAATCATTCATAAAATCAAGAAGAGTAGATGTCATTCTTCCTAAAATTCAATAAGTTAAAGAGCTAAGCATACAATATATGTGTATATAAATCAAGAAGAGTAGATGTCATTCTTTTTTGATGGGTAAATAAGCAAGATACATTAAAAGCACTTGCCAAAAGGCACAACAAAGTACACACGGAGTATGCAATTAGGGCCAATCGGCAAGTAGGAGAAAAGAGAAGAAAACCCCACCACCCTAACAACAAACAACCACAAAAGTAACTGAGATGCAAGAGAAAAAAGAAACCCCTACTAGAACCCAAAAAAGAAATTCCTATTGGGCATTAAAGCTTCCTAAGCCCAAGCCCAACCCCTTCCCTAAATTCCGACACCCCTCCCCTTTCCCCTTACAATGGATGGAAAGCAATCGTAGTTAATCGAATGCTCTAACCTTCGGATTTCCCTCTCAAAATGGGAAGAAGGCAAGGGTTTCTTCTTTTCCCCTAACCCCTTTACCCCCCTCTCTTTTGTCGATTCCAGTTAAGAAGAGTAGATGTCATTCTTCCTAAAATTCAATTAGTTAAAGAGCTAAGCATACAATATATGTGTATACATTGTGCATCAAAATTTGTGAATCTTATAAAATACATGTGGGGGCCGCTAACACTCACGTTCGTGCGTGCCCCACACACACACACATTTCTTTTGTTTTGACCAAACAAGTGTTCAACTTGCATCAATAAAAATTGATATTATGATTTATGGATGCAACCAAACCATGAATAAGCTAACCTGATATCTAGTAATACAAATTTAATCTCTTACCAGCATAGCTATTAAGATCCTTTCCAGTCAAGTTGCTGAATCCTAAAATTTGGGAATCCGAGGGATCAAAAACCTATACGCATACTCATACCAGAACCCAGACCCAAATCCATGTAACATAGCCCAAAGTTGACATCCCATATTAACTATTTAGGGCTTACAGCCATAAAGCATCACTTCCAAGAGCAACCCAAATATTTTTAGAATTCAAGTTCATAAGGGTAGAGGACATGGAAAACAAAACCTCACATCCAAGAATTTAATAGAACATGTATCCCTGTTTAGAGCCTATGGTTGAAGAAGGTTTTGCATGGTAACTATGATTAACTATAATTAAGCCTATGCCAAATACCCAACAAAGTATGAACAAACTCAATCCAATGAAACATTGGCCCACT
Source organism: Vitis vinifera (assembly GCF_030704535.1). Taxonomy (NCBI): domain Eukaryota; kingdom Viridiplantae; phylum Streptophyta; class Magnoliopsida; order Vitales; family Vitaceae; genus Vitis; species Vitis vinifera. Next base: position 20,883,161 of record NC_081807.1, on the reverse strand, counting down.
TATGAGTCTCATTCCTATCTATCAAGGAACACCAGGTTACTTCCAAGAAAATCCAAAAAAATAAGAATATTGTGTGGACAGCAGTTCAAGGAAGAAGAGAGAAAATAAAATGGCCTATGATTCAACATACAATTTGATCCCAATTAATTGGATTTTGGACTAACTCTCCATAAACTAAGATAGACAGATATCTTCATGTCCAGTATACAAAAATTATAACATTTAGAGCACTCAATAGAAAAGCTAGATGCCATTAACCTTGATTTCATTGTTCTCATCACAATCAAAAGGAAGTAAAAGAGGAAATGAGTAAGAAGGGTAAGTTATCACTTATTAGAAGGTTAGAGAAAAATGTTAATTTTCTCAACAATTAACCTTCATCAGTTTCGCCCTTTGGCATCAAGTTATTTTGAGTATCTACGGGACACATCCTAATAGATGGGATTCCAATAATTTAGTTCATTGGTCACATCATTGTCCCTAGAAAGCCATTACACTTATTTTTTGGGTTTTTTCTATACACACTCGCTTTGTAGTGGGTGATGGGACAAAAATTTGTTTTTGAGAACATTTACGGTGAGGGAATCAACCTTTGTGTTCACGAGTCGTCACAACTAGAAATCTCCATTTCAACTATATTGGGTAGTTATAATCCTTGGAATTTGTTTTTCCATTGTAATCTAACTAATTTGGAGATTAATGATCTTGAAAGACAAATGACTTCTCTTTCCCGTGTACCCTTGTCTCCATCTGTCCCAAATGTGAAAGCTTGGGTACCCTCTTCTTCAAGAGTATTATCAATAAAATCTTTCTTTTTAGCCTTGATCAATTTATTTATTTTTTGATAGGTAAAGAGAGAAAAAGGCATCAGAAGGCCAACCCAATGCATACAGGGGGTATACAAGAGGCGCTAAAAGGCAAGAATAAAAAAGAAGAGGGGATACAAAAAATCTCACCAACCCTCATCTAGAACCTAGACCAATTTATCTTATTTAGTTCCTTCTCATCCGACTAATTTTTTGTGGAAATCAAAAGTTCCCTCTAATATCATGACCTTTGTTTGGTTAATGACACTTAAGAAGGTAAATACCAATGTCATGCTACAATTGAGAAGGTCTTTCAAAGCCCTTAGTCCTAATTGATGCATCCTATGTAAGGGGAGTGGAGAGACGATTGATCATCTCTTTCTACGTTGTCTGGTTACTTTAGGATTATGGCACAAGCTATTCTCATAGGTTAGGAATGTATGGGTTCATCCCAAGGAGTATTTGTGATATGATGGTTATTTCCCTTATATGTTTTGGGACCTCTACTAGAGACAAAACTCTTTGGAAAATTGTTTCTCTCACTTTGATGTGGATTGTGTGGAAAGAGAAAGGAATACTAAGATTTTTCAGGATACTCGCAAAACGTCTGAGATGATGTGGGACTTGATTCATTTCTTTGTGTCTTTTTGAGCCTTCTATACTGATATTTTCAAACCTTTCCCCTTGAGTTTCATTCAGTTTAGTTGGCACTCCGTATGTACACCTTAGGATTGAGCTTACTTGGTGAGGAGTCAAGTTGAGCTTTTGAGTTGTATTTTTTTTTTGTAGTCTTTTTATTCTTTTTGTACAAATCTCATTGTAAAACGGCGTTTTTCATGGGTGTTTTGATCAGGTTTGTATTTCATGGGGAGGATTTCTCATCCTTCTTATGTTTTATTATCTTTAATCAATGCATCTTTTATTTCTAATAAGAACAAAAAAAACAATCGGCCCTCATCTGTCCAAGAAATAAGTACTTTCCACTTGACTAAATCCTTTAACCAACCACAAAAACTATTTTTATAAATAAAACAAGCAATTTAAAAGACACACTCAAAACAGGCATAGTTTTAAAAGGCACGTTTAAAGCGCGCCTAGACCCAAGCCACAACCACTGCCTTGCAACCACTCCCAAGTTACAGGGCCTTGCATGCCAAGACATGTGCCTTGCTGAAGAGGCGCCTTGTCCACTTGACTTTTCCTTTTTAAACTAAGCAAACAGGTAATAAAATGTGTGCACCTATCAGTACTTCTAATCTCCAAGAAGAAACAACAACACAGAGCACGGGGAAGGAACAATACCTTGCTCTCCGTAATGGGCAGCTAGAATATCATCTGGGATTCCTTGCATTCCAAATATTTCAATTTCAGTGGATTCTCTCCCGGGATTAGCATTAGGAACTCTGTGAACATTGAACAAGAGAAAGAAAAATCAGTGCAAGTAAAACCAACCAACAGTAGCGTCAATCGGGAAAACAAATTTTTTCTTTTTTTAAATCCGGTACTTTCAACAATCAAACAACAATAAAAATCGGGTAATTGAAGATGCTAGGGATTGATAAAGAATTCCTCCAAAATTGCTGAAGAAAAGGAAAGGATGAATAGAGTAGAATGAAAACGAAAGAAATGGGAGAAGAGCAAAAGTACTTGGAGACGGTCTCCTTGTGGACCTGGAGGACGTGGATGGCCATGCCAGAGGCGGTGGAGAGCTTCTTGTTGCAGACATGGCACTTGAAGTGCTTGGCCTTCTGGTGCTGAACAAGAATCTTCTCGTCCTCGAACTCCCTCTCGCAGTAGTAGCAAAACACCTTCGCTGCTCTCTTCTTCTTCTTCCCCATTCTCTCCTCTCTCTCCTAGGGTTTCCCTCGATTCGTGAATTTATTTTCTGATTTTGAGAATATGGTATTTGGGTGTCACGTGCTAGTCCTATTCTCCCCAGCCCCATCACCTTTGGGAGCCGCCTCACACGTAATGCATTTGTCTATTTATTATGCCACGTGTCATAATCTTTTTGGGCCATTCTATGACACTAAAATGCAGTTCCCGATCTCATTTTAAAAAATGGTGATCAATAAAAAAAATACGATATTTTAGCATAATTCCATTTGTTCCTACCCATGATTCATTTCCTTTTATACACGTTGGATATTTTAACATTTTTTTATTTTTAATTATATTAATATGAAATGCAAAATAATAAAAATATCTATTAATTTGAAAAACTTAAGCACAAAAAGGTCCATTTTTGTGTCTTTTTTTAAAAAGTCACTAAAAAACTACAAAAAAAAAAAAATTAAAATCATCTAAGTTAAAGAAGAAATTAATATAGATAAAGAGAGTTATTTTTCTATTTTTTTATGACTTATTATAAATTTTTTGTTGAGTAAAAAATAATCAAAATATTTAATTTTTTTAAATAGAAAGAGTAATATATTGATTTTTCTTTATTTTTAAATATTTAATAGAAATAAAATATTAAAAAAATAAATAACATAATACTTAACACTATTAAGCGCTATTCAGTTTTAAATTCTTATAGACCCTTGTTTTGGTCTATAGGTAAATGACATTTTAGGGAGCATCCTTTACCACCTTTTTTGTTTTTGGCAATACGTGCATGAGAAGGTGGATGTGTAGGGATCTTTTTTGGAGGCAATCAGTGGCTGACACATGGCATGGAAATCTTCTAGCTATTATGGATGAGTGTCTTTTGTAGCCTAAGGAGCAAAAGATGCAGGGGGCGTATTGGGTTGGCATGGTGAGATATTTTTTTTAGGAGTCTCTTGGAGAGCAAGTTTGAGAGGCTGGAGGTGAGATATTTGAGAGATTTTCTTTAGCTTGGGAGCAAGCTGAAAAAAAAATAAAAATAGGGAGAGTGGTAGAGACGTTTGTGAGAAGAGAGAGTTGTTGTCTAGGGGGAGGAGGGTATTTTGTTGAGGGTTGCTAGAGATATTTGGTTTATGGGAGAGCAAGCGGGCTTGGGGAGAAAGTTTTGAGAGCTAGAAGAGTAGAAGCTTAACCATCTTCACTTGAGGAACTCAAGTATGGTCACTGCAATCTTCTTGTTTCTCATTTTTTACTATTTTGCTCAGTTTGCTGTTGAATTTTCAGCATTAACCTGTTGATTGGGAGTGGGTATAGGGGGTCACATGCTTGTTATGACTGATCTCTAAGTTGCTTTGATGGTGCTCTAATGTGTTCATATTTTTTACTTGGTTTTGTTGGGGTTGGTTTGGCTCTGTTCTTTCTTGATATTCGCAGTCGTGATACCCATTTATGTTTGAAATATCTCGTGTCTATCCCACTTAGTTTTTTTCCAAGTTCATTGATCTCCCATAAGATGGGGCTTGGACTAATTCTTTTAGTTATATTTGTTCTAGTACTGTCTCTGTTTCTTGTAGACCCTCATTTTGGTCTATAGGTAAATGACATTTTAGGGAGCATCCTTTACCACCTTTTTTATTTTTGGCAATACATGCATGAGAAGGTGGATGTGCAGGGATCTTTTTTGGAGCAATCAGCGGCTGGCACGTGGCATGGAAATCTTCTAGTTGTTATGGAGGAGCGTCTTTTGTAGCCTAAGGAGCAAAAAATGCAGGGTGGCGTATTGGGTTGGCAGGGTGAGATATTTTTTTTAGGAGTCTCTTGGAGAGCAAGTTTGAGAGGCTGGAAGTGAGATATTTGAGAGATTTTCTTTAGCTTGGGAGCAAGCTGAAAAAAAAATAAAAATAGGGAAAGTGGTAGAGACGTTTGTGAGAAGAGAGAGTTATTGTTTGGGGGGAGGAGGGTATTCTGTTGAGGGTTGTTAGAGATATTTGGTTTATGGGAGAGCAAGCGGGCTTGGGGAGAAAGTTTTGAGAGCTAGAGGAGTAGAAGCTTAACCATCTTCACTTGAGGAACTCAAGTATGGTCACTGTAATCTTCTTGTTTCTCATTTTTTACTATTTTGCTTAGTTTGCTGTTGAATTTTCAGCATTAACCTGTTGATTGGGAGTGGGTATAGGGGGTCACATGCTTGTTTTGACTAATCTCTAAGTTGCTTTGATGGTGCTCTAATGTGTTCATTTTTTTTACTTGGTTTTGTTGGGGTTGGTTTGGCTCTATTCTTTCTTGATATTTGCAATTATGATACCCATTTATGTTTGAAATATCTCGTGTCTATCCCACTTAGTTTTTTTCCAAGTTCATTGATCTCCCATAAGATGGGGCTTGGACTAATTCTTTTAGTTATATTTATTCTAGTACTGTCTCTGTTTCTTGTAGACCCTCGTTTTGGTCTATAGGTAAATGACATTTTAGGGAGCATCCTTTACCACCTTTTTTATTTTTGGCAATACATGCATGAGAAGGTGGATGTGCAGGGATCTTTTTTGGAGGCAATCAGCAGCTGACACGTGGCATGGAAATCTTCTAACTATTATGGAGGAGCGTCTTTTGTAGCCTAAGGAGCAAAAAATGCAGGGGGGGCGTATTGGGTTGGTAGGGTGAGATATTTTTTTTAGGAGTCTCTTGGAGAGCAAGTTTGAGAGGCTGGAGGTGAGATATTTGAGAGATTTTCTTTAGCTTGGGAGCAAGCTGAAAAAAAAATAAAAATAGGGAGAGTGGTAGAGACGTTTGTGAGAAGAGAGAGTTGTTGTCTGGGGGGAGGGGGGTATTTTGTTGAGGGTTGCTGAAGATATTTGGTTTATGGGAGAGCAAGCGGGCTTGGGGAGAAAGTTTTGAGAGCTAGAGCAGTAGAAGCTTAACCATCTTCACTTGAGGAGCTCAAGTATGGTCACTGCAATCTTCTTGTTTCTCATTTTTTACTATTTTGCTCAGTTTGCTGTTGAATTTTCAGCATTAACTTGTTGATTGGGAGTGGGTATAGGGGGTCACATGCTTGTTCTGACTAATCTCTAAGTTGCTTTGATGGTGCTCTAATGTGTTCGTTTTTTTTACTTGGTTTTGTTGGGGGTTGGTTTGGCTCTGTTCTTTCTTGATATTTGCAGTCATGATACCCATTTATGTTTGAAATATCTCGTGTCTATTCCACTCAGTTTTTTTCCAAGTTCATTGATCTCCCATAAGATGGGGCTTGGACTAATTCTTTTAATTATATTTATTCTAGTACTGTCTCTGTTTCTTGTAGACCCTCGTTTTGGTCTATAGGTAAATGACATTTTAGGGAGCATCCTTTACCACATTTTTTGTTTTTGGCAATACGTGCATGAGAAGGTGGATGTGTAGGGATCTTTTTTAGAGGCAATCAACGGCTGACACATGGCATGGAAATCTTCTAGCTGTTATGGAGGAGCGTCTTTTGTAGCCTAAGGAGCAAAAGATGCAGGGGGCGTATTGGGTTGGCAGGGTGAGATATGTTTTTTAGGAGTCTCTTGGAGAGCAAGTTTGAGAGGCTGGAGGTGAGATATTTGAGAGATTTTCTTTAGCTTGGGAGCAAGCTGAAAAAAATAAAAAATAGGGAGAGTGGTAGAGACGTTTGTGAGAAGAGAGAGTTGTTATCTAGGGGGAGGGGGGTATTCTGTTGAGGGTTGTTGGAGATATTTGGTTTATGGGAGAGCAAGCGGGCTTGGGGAGAAAGTTTTGAGAGCTAGAGGAGTAGAAGCTTAACCATCTTCACTTGAGGAGCTCAAGTATGGTCACTGCAATCTTCTTGTTTCTCATTTTTTACTATTTTGCTTAGTTTGCTATTGAATTTTCAACATTAACCTGTTGATTGGGAGTGGGTATAGGGGGTCACATGCTTGTTCTGATTAATCTATAAGTTGCTTTGATGGTGCTCTAATGTGTTCATTTTTTTTACTTGGTTTTGTTGGGGTTGGTTTGGCTTTGTTCTTTCTTGATATTTGCAGTCGTGATACCCATTTATGTTTGAAATATCTCGTGTCTATCCCACTTAGTTTTTTTCCAAGTTCATTGATCTCCCATAAGATAGGGCTTGGACTAATTCTTTTAGTTATATTTATTCTAGTACTGTCTCTTCCCCCCCCCCCCCCCCCCCCCCCCCCCCCCCCGCCCCTTTATTTTCCTCTGTTTTTGGCTTGCAATGGGAGATGGACATTTTTTTTTCTAGAGAGGATTTTGTGATGTTTTGAGGTGTTGTTGAGTTTGACATCGGATGGTTGGGTTTATTCCCACTTAGATCAGTTTCTAGGTTCTTCGGGATGTGGATATTGTTGACAGAAAATCATAACTCCTGGGTATTTGAGGGTGAGTGAAGTTCTCTCGGCTGGTGAAGGGTGTTTTAATTCTAAAGAATGGGTCTCTCTTCATTGGGTTATGCTCACTAAACAGAGGAAGGGTAATGAGGTTCTATCTATAGTCGATGCCTTTGACAAGAATGCAGTGGGAGCCTGTTTTAGACTTGTTTTTGCTCCAATTGATGAAATGTTTTCAGACGGCGCTTCACTGTTACCCTTTGGCTATCAGGTGGTATACATGATGCATTGACTAGTCATTGGACTTTGGGTTTCACATTTTGCCTTGATGTGGACCCAACAACAAATCAAGCTGCAAGGAATTCATCATCATGCTATAATACACCATTAGGCTCCATTATTGCCTTCCAGTTTTCATTTGAGAATCATTTACGGGATTATATGGTAGTAATGGCTCAGTGCAGAGGTTCACCATGCCTTTATCTTCACTATCAAATCCATTCCATCTCACCACCACCTTCCAGCACCCACCAATCCATTTCTCCCACTTTCTATTTCATTAATGACACCTTCATCTTTCATACTCCACCACTCATTCCACCCCTTCCCCATCCCTGCACCATGATTGTCTTCATTTTTCACTACCCCCTAAACCCATTTCTCACTAACCTCCCCATACCCGTCTCCACATATACCCATCCTTCATGCCCCTCATGCATATCACCTTTCTTTTTAACTCCACGTGCCCTTCATACCTATATTCCAATACCCATTAAACCCATCCTTCATCCTTCCAACTCACCATACCCATATTCTCATTACCCTCCATCCTTTATTCCACCATACCCATCCTCTCATCCTTCCCCACCCTTTATACCCATCCATCTAACCCACTTTCAGTTCGTTTCCACTATTTCCCACGTGCATGAAGCCCATGCAGGTGGCCACCTTCGCTTCATCCCATTTCTAATTCTCATACCCGAATCTCTTTCTCCGTCTTCCATGGTTTTCAAAGCCCTACTCGCATAGTCTCTCTGTCTGTCTTTACATCATCCATGGCTGAAATAGCATAGTACTCGTCTGGTATAGATGTTGCCAACAAGCGTAAGTATGAAGAGCCTGAAGAAGCATAGCAAGTTACTATTCGGATATTCATGCCATCTAATCAAATTGGTTGTGTTACTCGTTCAAAGAGGGCAGATCGTAAGGCTGGGGAGTCTAGTATTAGAGGCCATGATCAATCTGAAGGAGTTAGAGCAGCGTACAATTGAAGGATGGCTTTGACAGAGCCATTAAATTCTCTGAAGAGATTCCTCATTTACAAGTGAAGAAATTCCTCGATCTTAATGTTGAGTGGGACGTTGATGAAGATGAAGTGGTCCACTCTCCTCACCTCATCAATCTTTGTTACATCTATGTGAAGCAGAAATCATCTTCTGTCTGGATGAAGTTGCAAACTATCCAAGAGTCTCTTTCCTCATATAAAAGTTTCAATTAAAGCTTTGGTACTTGCTATTGATTGATTCTAATTTCCCATGCAAGCTTGTACGTTCAATAAGCATTTTGAGAAATATGGAGAAATAACAAACTCAATGATTATGAAAGATCGGTATACTGGCCAACCGAGGTGATTTGGGTTTGTCACCTATGCTGATCCTTCAGTTGTTGACAGTGTCATTGAAGGTGCACATGTTATTAACGGAAAACAGGTTGAGATTAAAAGAACCATTCCAAAAGGCTTTGGTCAATTGAAGGATTTCAAAACAAAGAAGATATTTGTTGGCGGATTACAATCTACAGTCACTGAAAATGAGTTCAAGGATTTCTTCTCCAAGCATGGAAAAGTGGAAGAACACCAGATTATACGCGACCATGAAACTAATCGTTCGCGAGGCTTTGGATTCATAATATTTGAAAGTGAAGAGGTAGTAGATGAAATATTGTCGGAGGGGAATATGATTGATATGGACGGCACTTAAGTGGAGATCAAGAAAGCTGAACCAATGAAAGCCTCAAAACCACCACATGTTTCTGCATTTGGTAACAACTTTAGGGCTCATTCTTTTAGTAATGGCTTTGGTGGATTTGGCAGCCCGTACGGGAGTTACGATAGTGGGTTTGGAGCTGCTCCATATAGGGTAGCTGGAGGTCTGGGCAGTAGGCTTGGTAGAAATGGTGGATACCCAGCTTGTCGCTCATGATAAAGAGGTTTTTGATATTACTTGGGGCGGTGTTGGAGTTTTCACTTCTATTTCTGCTGATGACTAGGTTATGGTCTTTGATTTGCACTAATAAGAAGCGTTCGATGATTATCTATGAGAGCTCCGAGCCCGACACTCCTCTTATTCGGCTCGGTTGGAACAAACAAGATTCTAGGTACATGGCTACTATCATCATGGATAGCGCCAAGGTCATGGTGCTCGACATCCGCTTCTCTACTTTCCCAACGGTGGAATTACAAAGGTACCAAGCCAGTGTCAATGCTATTGCACAGGCGCCCCATAGTTCTTGCCATATTTGCACTGTCGGCGGTGATTCACAGGCTCTAATATGGGATTTGTCATCCATGTGCCAACCTGTGGAAGGGGAGTTGGATCCGATTTTGGCATACACTGCGGGGGGCAGAAATAGAGCAACTGTAGTGGTCCTCCTCTCAGCCCGATTAGGTTGCAATTGCCTTCTCGACTAAGAAGGTTTAAGCTCCTGGAAATGCAATTGGTGGTGGGTGGCAACAGGCACAGAAATGGTGTAACGACCCGCACCCAACCATGTAGATATTGTCTGCTTTGGACCCAAGGGGGCCCTCACGGTTTTAAAACGCGTCTACTTGGTTAAGAGGAGTCTCTACATATATAGCGCCAGGAACTTACTCCCCTATCCGATGTGGGACATCACAAATACCCCCCCATGCAGACACAACGTCCTCGTTGTGTCCCATGGGATTACGGGGCCAAACAGACAAACACCCCTTACGGAGACTAACAAACCCCCACACCGGGGTCGGGGATCGGCTCTGATACCATTTGTAACGACCCGCACCCAACCATGTAGATATTGTCCGCTTTGGGCCCAAGGGGGCCCTCACGGCTTTAAAACGCGTCTACTTGGTTAAGAGGAGTCTCTACATATATAGCGCCAGGAACTTTCTCCCCTATCCGATGTGGGACATCACAAACACCCCCCCATGCAGACACAACGTCCTCGTTGTGTCCCATGGGATTACGGGGCTTAAAGAGAAGTTTCTGTTCTACGTGGTGAGGTTCTTGTTGATGGTGAGACAACCTCCATTTGCCGCCTTGATGAGTCAATCTGCTATTCATCCCAAAGAGTTTATGGATCAAACGCCTATGAGACTAACTGCGGTGCATCCTCTTGAAATTGCCCTAAAAGGCCCAGGCCCTCTTCTGCATGGTTTGCATGGCATCTTTGGGGCCACGTGTCATTTCCATTTTCATCAGCTTTGATTTTAAAATAATCTTTCAAACCATCATCCTGGTTTTTTTTTAAAATAATTTTCTAAATCCTTTTCTTCAAACATTCTTCCAGATTTTAGTTTTTCTACTCTTCAACTTTTTCATCCTTAGAATATTTTATTTTTATTAATTAATTATTTATTTATTTTATTTTTTATTTTTTAGGTTCCAAAAACCTATTTCCCAATAAAATTTGCTATCATTTTCTTCTCGGCAAACCTCATTTTCACATCTTCCATGATTTTTTAAAATATTTTAAAATAAGCGTTAATTTGATCCCGTAATTCCAAATAATGGAGTTATTGGAATTGATTCATACAAAATAAAATGGGCTTTGGTGGGGGCCCAACATCAAAGAAGTTTTATTTAAAATAAAAATGAACTTGAGTGAAGTGTTAGATATGTCATTGGTGATTTCGTATTTAATTTAGTGATATGTGAACCATATTTTATATTCATTAATTGTGCACTAACTCCATTTCTTAATAGCGCATTATAGCTCGTTGTCAAGGTATGCACCCACTTTCATTTTGGCGATTTTTTATTGAGTATTTTGATTCTCACATGTGTATGATCGTTCTGGGTATCCATTGATTTCCTTACCAATTGACATGATTGTTTCATTCTATTAGTAGAGACTCGTCTTTAAGGACTTAAAGGGGTGCTACGGTCTTTACCGTACCTTCCCGATAAGTAACTTTACCTTCGAGTCCTGATCTGGTTTTTTTTTGCAGACCACCTTTTCCAAAATAAGGAGTCACACTTAGGGTTTTCTTTCTTATTTTGTTTGCTATTTAAAAATAAAACAAAAATAAGTGGCAACTCCAATTATTTTTCTTAATCAATAAATCATTTTCAAATAAAAAGTGAGTTCGCCATCAAGTGGAAGCGCATGAGTAGAAATGCGGGGTCCACAATTCTATTTATAATTGGTAAAACTTATTAATATTTATTGTTTAATAGTTTAAGTTGACTTTAAAAATTTATTACTTAATTCTTACTTTAAGTATTAAGATTGTTTAATAAAATTAACATAAAATTTATTTCAAATCATTAAATTAACACAATAATTCTAATAAATTATAATTAGGAAAAATGGGTCAAGGAATAATGGAGATCGTGAAGTAACAAAAGAGATTGTGGAGATAATTAGGGTAAATGGGGATATAAACTTAAAAATAAGTTAATTATTTTACTTATTACTTAAGGTTATTTTTTACTTTAAGTCATATCATTAAATTATTTTACCAAACATACTTAATTTACTTAATAACTTAAATTAAGTTATCAAGTTACTTTAAGCTATTAAGTTAATTTACCAAATACCCTCTAAATCTACAAAATTATATTACTAAAACCAAAATTTTGTCATTTCACAACCACTACTTTGACAAAGTTACTTTAATCCTTTAATAACCACTCCCAAATGACATGGGACAAGGTTAGGTATTGAAAATTCAAATATTTATAATCAAATGTGAGGAAGATTGGTAAAACTAACCTCTTACGATTAATAATAACAAAATTAAACACCAAATTGAATGAAAATGGCAATGGGACATGATCATTTCGTATGGGGGCTTACAAGAACAAGACATATAAGATAAGAAAGCCTAAAATCTATTTATATTCCCATAAAATTTGGATTTGATACATCGTCTAATATTAAAATAAAGATGTCACACAAGATGTAACATATGCTACTTTTATTTTTATTTAAAATAAGTAGGCAATACATTTTTTTCAACTTAATATTTTAATCAACTTTTCTATGACACTCAACCAATACATTATTAAAAGCAATTGAAACAAACATTTTTAAGGACTTAGAACCTTTTTTTTTTTTTTATAATACTTCGCTTTAGCATTCACTTCATGGGATATTAGTTATCATGTCTCCAATTAGACGTTGTATGCTAGAGTCTGAAGATCCACCTTCTGTCAAGGCCTTCATGCACTTTTCTTTCATTCTTGTCCTTTTCATTCTAATGTCGCTGCTACCATCCATTAAACTTCTTATTTTACCCTCAATTTCTTGAGCACTTACAAGATTACTAGTATTCATGTTATAATCAAATCTAATCTCTACCCCTATTTCTAACTCTTTTACTATTTGAAACGCAATCAATTGTTGTTCTGCATACATAGGCCATGTAGCTACTGGGACACCATACCATATGCTTTCTAATGTAGAATTCCACCCACAATGAGATATAAACCCTCCTACTGCAGAGTGAGCTAAAACAGCCGCTTGTGGTGCCCATCCAATTATCTTTCCAATTTTAGATGTACGATCTAAGAACCCTTCAGGTAATACTTCATTGAAATTCACATAATCACTAGATAGTGTCATCTCATCTTTTAGTGGAGGTCTTCGGAGTGTCCACAAGAAACGATGCCCACTATTCTCAAGCCAATTGCAATCTCCTTGATTTGATCCATGTGGAATGCTCCAGCGCTGCCAAAACATAAAAACACCACAGATGATGTGGGCTGATCATCAAGCCATCGGATGACATCCAAGTCACTATCTTGTTTTTGTTTGTTGGCATGTTGCAAGTTCAATAACGGCCCTACCGTGTAAATGGGAGGAGTTGTACCATCGACAAAGGAGTTAATCACATGAGATTCTAGCTCCAAAAACGTATTTACCAAAATACCCTTGGCGTCTCTAAAGCCCCTTGCCCGGTCGAGGAAATCCATGGATCCGCCACCCTCCTTGTCCACCGCCACAGCAGGCAAGACTCGAGCTGGAACCGAGTTGACAAAACCCGGGACCACCAACTCAGCATCCGAGTTAGCAAACTCAGTAACATCCAAGCCCTGGTGGTCCTTGAGGGTTTGAAGATGAAACATGAGAGCAAGGCAGGCCGCACTGGAGGCGAAGTACACATAGGAAGGAGCACCCAATTCATTAGCTACATCTATCATGGAAGTGCAAAGCAAATCGACCACAATCCCAGCGAGTCGACCCGACTCAGACCGAGTGAGCTGGTGGATTGCATCCCTCACCAGAGGCTTCTGCCTTTCAATGATATTAGAGAATAAGATATTAGTGGATGACGATGATGAATCTGAGTCGAGTTCAGGAAGGTGGACAAATCGAATGGACCCGGAAACGGAAGCAGAAACTGAATGGATATAGTTGGTTACCGCAGAGTCCTCAAAAGGTAGCTTCATGATGAGCAGAGTGACTGAGAAGCGGTCATCTCTACCAACAAGAAGCTTGGCAAACTCCACAGTTGATACAATATGTCCTATAGCTGAGACAGAGACAAAAATAAGCTCTATTTTCTTCATCATCACTAGCTAATACTACGGCTAACAGAGAGAATTCTAAGAAATTTTCTTACTTTCAGTGGAATTAAACACCGGATGATTCAGATATATATATATATCTGAATCATGTGGTTTTGGCTTGAGAAGAAGAATGGAGGTGATGTTATGGCTGACATAGAATATAGAATATAGGCTAAGACTTCAACATTAGCTAGTGATTTATTCTATATTCTATATTCTATGTCAGCCACCATGACATCACCTCCATTCTTCTTCTCCAAGCCAAAACCACATGGTGAAGATCTATATATATATAGCTTGGAGAAGAAGAATGGAGGTGATGTCATGGTGGCTGACATAGAATATAGAATATAGAATAAATACATATATATAGATCTTCACTATGTGGTTTTGGCTTGGAGAAGAAGAATGGAGGTGATGTCATGGCTGACATAAAATATAGAATATAGAATATAGAATAAATCACTAGCTAATGTTGAAGTCTTAGCCTGTGGGCGTGTCATTGTTTTTTTTTTCCTTGGCATTCTTTGATCTCTTCAATCCTCCCTAATAAACAATATAATTCAATATTTATGGAATCATTTCTACTTTGGAAGTAGACCAAACCAAGTTTGTCTTTTCGTGTGGAGCAGACAATTTTTAATAGAAAAAGGAATTATTCTCAAAATGTTGAATGATTGTAAGAAGTAAGTAATTTTTCGAATTGATATAATTAGTCACAAATATTAATTCCATTAAACATATGAATTTTTCGAATCAATCAAATTGATAAAATTTAGTCCACTTTGTGAGACATCCATTCAGTAGTATCTAAATTAATTCCACTGAATTTCATCATTGCTGCATTATTAATTGAACATCCAGTAATTCTCTAATTCCAAATGATCTTATCTCAATCATAAATTTAAATGTCACACATGTACCTTTTTGACCCAATTCTAGAAAAAAAAATCTCTAATTTTCTGACACCAAAATCTTTCATATGCATAAGATTTTTTGAGCATTAGATGGGGAGCAATTATCTTCCTTCTATGATAAATTTAATATATAATATACATCCCATATCATAGAAAACTTTTTTATTGAAATTGTTATTCACAGTTAATAATAGCGAAATTAAGGTAGAAAACAATAAAATTATATATAAATTATAAAATAATAAAACACTTGAATACAAAATAATGGAACCAAAGTCCCATGTAATACATAGCAAAAGCAAGGGAACTGAGCTATCACATGGTACAAGATAATGGAATAAAGGTATGGATCAATGAGATCACATATGTGGTATAAAATAATGAAACGCTTAGTATAAAATAATGAAATATAGGTATCATATGTTGAAAAGTAATGAACCAAGATACAAACCAATACGATCATTATGTATATAAAGTATAACTAATTAGATATCAAGTACAAAGTAATAGGATCAACATGCATACATTTGATACCCTTAGTTGATGATAACTTTTTTATATGATACCAAAAAAGTAGTATTTGGTGTCATAATCAAACCTTTACTATTATTACCAATAAGGTATTATATTTAAGTAATGTAGTTATCAATCTTATTAAAGGCAACTTTATACCTAACACATGTCACCAGTTGGAAATAATTCTCCTCAAGTTTTTTAACACTAAAATCTTCTATGTGCATAGTTTTTTTAGTGTTAACTTGAGAGCCACAATCTCTAATATTCAGTCATACCTTTCTTCAATAAATTTATTATTATAAAAAAATATTGGGTTTATATTTGATATGATATTGAAATTTTAATCTTAATCATTTAAGTATATAATAAAATCTGAGTCACTAAATGAAAGTATAAAGACCCATGTTATAAACACATGTAACCATTATATAGATCATTGAGATTAAAATGTAATGCCTGTAATAAGACTAAACTACAAATTAAATAATGGAACTAAAATATAAAATAATTAGTTCACATGTAAAATAGGAAGTGTAGGGATATGAAAATCCTTTGTCATGTAGCAAAGTAAAAAAAACAATGTGCTACCTCCATATAATGCTTGTCATGAGGTCCCATGAGACCCACCTCACTACAATAATAGATCATTATCATCATCATATCACAAAAAGCATTGATCACATTTAGGAATGACTACCACTCATAAATATGATTAGTATTTCAAAATATGACCTTGTATAAATGATAACCTATACATTAATTATGTAATGACAATGACTCACATATTAATCACATAATGACCAAAACCTTAAATGTCATTCCATAATTATTGCATAATGATTAGAGCCTTTAAGATATTGATAATGGAAATCATTTAAGGTATAATATAGAATTGATGCCTCCATTGATTAACTTCTCATAATTAATACACCAAAATAAGGTACAAAAACAATTTAATCTTTTATGTCTTTTTCACTTAACCTCATGGTTAACTTGATTATTGAAGAAAGGTTTGTCTAATCGACCTATTCTTTTTTATTTTTTGGATTTTTGATCTTGAGGAGGAAAGTGATGCATAGTTTGATCCAACTTGGGAGGTCACAATACAAAATAATGAGATGCTAAGAACAAAGCAATGAACCAGTGCATATGTGACACCCACTAATTGGTACTAAAAAGGTCTTATCTGTACCATACTTAAGCCCTTATCATTATTATGAATCTTTTATCCCTCCCATTACTTTTCCTTTCCCTTGCTTGCATGTCTTGTCTTTTTTTCCTTATTCTCATATCCAAACATTAACAAAAATAAAAATAAAAATAAAACAAAAATAAAAATAAAAACTATATGAAGAGGGTGAGTGACTTGGCTTTGTTGGTACTCATGTCATGGTTGTTTATAGTGGTTTTGCTTAGTCATGACCAATAGGTTAGAATGCATATCCAAATGCTATCAATAGCAATTATATGTGCAAATTTCAAAAGTCATATAAACATAAGTAAAAGAACTAGAAATATATACGAACAAAATTGTTTGTATGAGAATTTCAATCACATCCGCTAAGGTTTAGTGTACATACATTAAAATAATGTTTTCAAAGTTGGATTAATCATTAAATTGAAAAAATTATTGGTTCACAATTCTCTGATCAAATTGATGGTTGAAATGATTAAACCAATGATGTCATAAATATATAAATTGCATTATTAATAAAACTAAAAACAATTATACAAAATAAGAAAATAAATAAGTAATTAAATTTTAAACACATTTCATCATTTTATTATTGTTAATATTGATAGCTCAAAATATGATAAGGATAACTTAATGATTTATTAAATTATTAGTAATTTTTGTTTTATTAAATGAGTAACTTTTATTTATTAAGATAAAAAGATTTTATTACTTTAATTTGTTTGTATTTCAATTGCTATACATTTTATTATCTTCAAATTATTAGTTTTTTTATTTATATTATTCCCATATTTATTATAGATAAATCATAAATATTTATATTCATTTTAAAATTTTCAATAATGTATATATAGCTTTCTGATTCCATGATGTTCAAGATTACTTCCAACTCCTTGTTATGAGGTGTTTCAAGTTTAACAAGCCTTCCTCCACAATCTCGTATCCACTTTGGCATACACAACTAGTATTAACTGTAACAAAGAAAAAAAAACAAAAACAGAGGAAAACAAAAACAAAACTACCAAAAAGAGTTCGATTAACTAAAACTAAATTAAAAACTATGCTAGAATATAAACGAGTAAAAGAAAAAAAACTAAAAGAGTTAGTAAAATGAGAGAAAACTCACCAAACTTGTGATGAAAACCACAAGTACCCTGAAATAATATCACTATGAAGTTGGCACTTTTCCCGGCAATGGCGCCATTTGATTCGTTCCCAATTGGTGTCTCAACTGATTCATGTCCAGCTGGTGCTCTTTGATTGAGAGAGTAATTAACAAAATTTATAACCTATATCACCATGCATTACGATAACTTAGCTAATATAGCATAGTGGCTCTAGGATCGTTCACTGGGAAGGGTTTTCAACTCACAACTAATACCAATTCAAAGTAAATTGGTGCTTTTTCATTTCAAGGTTAGCTTAAAAAATAAAAAACAAACTTTGTTTAAATGAGGTTTTGTTTAAAGCTAACTAAAAAGAAAGTAATGGAAATTACTTATGAAGAAAAACATTCCTTGGAGGTTTAGGTTCACAGGGGAGGTTCCTTATGCAAAAACAGAGTTCCGGTCATTTGGTTCATTTCCTCGCATTAGAGAATTAATATATAGTTAATTCTCTAACCGGTGCTGTACAGATATATCCTTTAAATGGATTTCAGCTCTAATTCCTTATCACTGATGCAACTTGTAATGGCTCGTGCCTCTCACCTAGCATTTGCCATTCAAGGTGATCTTTAACTTTGGACTTCCCTTCTCAAGCTCGTAAGAGATAACTAATGGATGTCTCCTTAGAGTCCAAAAGCTTACCAAGTGTTGGCAATTCTAGAAAATCCTACCTTCAAGTCACTTCCCAAAAGCTCGCAAGAGGTAAACTAGTGCATCTCCATGGACGGAGATCACGTGCCTTACCAAGTGTTGGCTTAAGTGACTTGAAGGTGTTTTAAGTTAACTAAAAACATAGAAATCATTAAAGGATCACACTTTCTCTTCATTAATGATTGAAACCACAAAGCTACTAATTCTTGCACTTGGAACCTTTCCCGGCAACCTTAACTCCAAGGAACTAAAAGTCTAGCCACTCATTCTCTGAGGAAACTTCATCAGAGCTTGTTTGGCTAATAAGAAAACTAACGAGAAAACAATTATATGAAGGAAAAACAGAGCAAGTGCTCTGTGAAATATATTTCTTTCTTCCGTCGATTACATAATTATTCTCTGTAAAGAAAATTACAAACTATATATATGAGGTTATTCACCCCTTTGTTCTTACTTAAAGACTAAGGAATCCTATGATAGGTGGATTACAAGGAGAGTTTGGGGATTTAGACAACAAATATCTAAAGCAAAATATCTTAGGATGTCGATCGGAAATATCAGGAAGCTTCATGAGAACACCGTGGCACTGTATACTGAGAGAAAAACTCTCTTGGTAAGCGTTATCAGTGGATCCAGATATGTCTGACCGGAGAAGCTGAAACGTCCTCATTTCCCATCCGGATGTGAGATATCCGGATGTAAAATGTCGGCGCACGGCTCACATCCGGATGTAAAATATCAGCGCACGGAATTTCGGATATGAAATGTCCAGAGAAGGTGGAAAGTCGGCCGGATAGAATTCTTCCCCGGGTGGAATGAGCTATGCTGCGTAAGCGGACCCCTCTCCCGGATGACACGGAGCGCGCAAGGCTATCCGGATCAACTCCATCCGAATTCCCCAAGAGGACATGTGGCATGCTCCCCCTATCCGGACTCCCTTAGGGAGAAGCACACGACACTCGTGAACATCATACCCGGACGATAACATATCCTATCCGGATATGTTGTCCGGATCATTGACTTTCATCGCCATCCTGTCCGGATGCCCTATCCGGACATCTTTTACTCCTTGCTTCCGGATCTGCTTATGACAAAGGACTTCAAAGCTTCGGTTCTTCATGTTTTTGAGCTTTCCATTGCTTTGCCATGGATTCCAAAGAACTCTCCTTAATCACAGATTGCTTTGGTGATCAAAAAGCTATCAAAACACCAAAACTTAACACAATTTGATTAGAATTGATTGCAAGGGTCCTTAATATGTTAATTGGGTTCAAAGGTGATAACTACTACTCAGAAGTGTTTAAAAGAGTTAATTACAGGCTATCAAATAACACTTTTTGAGTAGTAATCACTTTCTACTCCCATGGTCATGACATTTAGTCTCGAAAAACAAAAATTCACTTGATTCTACATTGAAAAAGCATGAAGCAAAAATAGACTATATAAACTTGTCATTCATGCAAATTAACTATGGGCTTATATGTGTTGGACCGTTAGGTGAGTTTTGGAAAACAAAAAAGGGAATAAAGTGTAGCTCTTGAATTGGTTGAGCTAACTCACCTAGTGGTTGGACCGATTTAATGTCGATTCAACTTATTTTTGGCTTGATGTGGTGAACTAGACCAATCCGGTCCTCGTTCAGTCTAATCTTCATAAAATTGCATTAAATCTCCATTAGTTTCGAATTTTGTCACTTAGTGCTCCTATAAATGTATATTAATTTTTAGGGATAAAATTTATTTTTGAATGAGTTGTTAAATACACCTACCTAAATTTTCCTAATTAGAAAAATTATGAGGTATAATTCTCCATTATAATATTCTTTGTAAAGAAAATTTTCCTTTGATTTGATTGTTTTAATCATAATCTAGTGAATGACGATGCAAGTATTTCTTTGAAATTAAAGTTCAATTGAGAGTCTTCCATAGTTTGTTTCTAAATGACTTTATTGAACTTTGAGAATGGTGAAAAGTATGTATGTAGTTTTCATGTGCTTTTTTTGGACTTGTAGGGGGCATATTGTGAAACATTTTTCTCCTTGAGAATCCTTTTTTCTCTGTCTTCTTCTTAAATTTATTTATTTATTTATTTTTTTAATCCCCTATATTGAAGGAGTTGATATTTATTTATAGGTGAAGTTAAGATATTAAATTTGGAATCCCCAATAGTTGATTACTCAATTTAAGGAATTTGATTGATTGATTTAACAATTTGTGTCCCCTCATTTAAAAAATTTATCAACGAGAGAATATTTCTTTACAATTCTCTTTCGACTTCAATTAAGCAATTTGTTTCTTTCATTTCAGAAATTTACTAACAAGAGAATATCTTTTTCTAATTCTCTTTTTTACTTTAATCATTTTATTTTATTTTTATTTTACAAGATTTGGTTTTGTAGCCTTTCAAATTTTGCCATATATCACTTTTTGAATTACATAACATTTGTTCAATGTGTATGACCCATTGTTTGTCAAGTCTAAATTTTATTGAGTTAAAAAGTTAAAGTTTTGATGATTAATTTAGTGGTTATTTAATCCACCAATTCTTTTCTATCTATACCGACAATAGTCATGGTTGCATGCCAACTATTATTATTATTTAGTTGTTTTTCTATTTTAGTTAAAAGAAAATTGAAATAAAATAAAGGAAAGGGGAAGAAAAGTGAATAAGAAAGCTAATTAAGATTTGAGACATGAGCGTCAAAAGGATGATGAAGAAAAAGACATTCACATTTTTACTCAAAAAAAAAATAAAATTAAAATAAGATGGGTGTAAAGAGAGAAAATATTTGTGTATTCAACAAGTTTTATTTAACTAAAATTTTAAAATATCTTAATTATTCTTTATTTATAATAAAAGCATTCTATTCCAAACATAAAATCAACTTATAATAAAAGTAGTTATTTTACGTTTATTTCAACTTTCGCTAAAAGGAAAATTTAAAATTATTCCATAAATAGAGTTGAGTTACATTTCTAAAAGGTTTTATACTTAAATATTAACTTTTTTTATATATAAAAGATTTGTAATTAAAAGAAAAATAACATTAATTTTTTTTTATCAATAGTCATAGACTTTCAAACATGATAAGTCAAGATCTACTACATTAAATTTGATTTTTTATAGTAAAAACTTTTCCATAAACATAATTTCTTCTCCTAAAATCCTATTTGGAGAAGAAATCTCTATTTACAATTAAAAGTTGTAGTCCAAATCACTGAAAATATATGGATAATAAGTGTGTATAGTAGATATACAAATAAATAAAATAAGTAGGAAATTGAAACTCACAAATAAGGTTGATCGAGGCTAAAGTTTGACTCTATGTCCTTAAGATGAATTTTTCCCGTTCAGGTGCTTATGGTTTATTGACAATTGTCTCCAGGATACAATGGTCACTTTTTTGCGATAGTAACACTTCAAATCACAAAAAATTGGTGAATCACTTGGTGATTTGTACTCACTTGTACACCAAATATTTGGTAAAAAAAAGAGAAATGACTAGACTTGAAGCTAAGGAGGACTTGAATGACAATAAAAGAGAGATTGGAGAGAATGGATGAATATTCATTTAGAAGAGATGTTTGTTTATAGATTTGAAGGTGACCTTTAGAAGAAATGTCTTTAAAATACTAGACACATCCTTTGAAGGGTTGTTGTGGACCCATATTTTTCACAATACATCCCCACTCGATTGGCGAGACTCACCTTTGTTTAAGGAAAAATTGCATTTTGCGAAAAAAAAAAACTAGAGTCACCACTTACTTTTATTTATTTATTTTTAAAAGGGGAAATTAAGTAAGAACAAAACCCTTAAAATGACTCCTAGCTTTTGAAAAAGTTGTCTACGAAAAACTCAAGTTTGGGTCTGGGGATTAGGTTACCTATTGGGAAGGTACCTCCAAAGAGGTAGCATCCCTTTAAGCCCTAAAGAGGTCTCTACTAGCTAAGTTGATGGAAATATGACAATTAGTCAGTTGATTATGGATACTTAGATGGATTAAGGTGATTTTTAAAATCTATCAACACTTACAAGCCAAACAAGAATTCAAAACACAATCATAAAGAAAGGATTGTATTGCATGCCTGAATCGCAACTTAAGCACTATCACAAGACATCAATGGTCAGTTTAGAAAATAAAACACACATCATGCATTTTACCCTAGTCTCTTAATCAAACATGACAAACCAAACAAACAATAAAAAAGATAAGCTAAACATGACAATCACATACGTAGCAATACGTAATGATCATATATAAAGCAATACATAATTTATGGAATTAAAATGCGAAGGTAAGATGAGTACCTGAATAACATAGATAACTTATAATGCGCTTTCATAGGACATGGAAGGTTAGATCAAAATTCTAGCAATAAATAATAAAAGAAAGAAATCCTAGGATGCTTGGTATCTAAATAGCATAATAAAAATGATCAGAGTATACAAAGTCATCAATTTTCACATACATCTTGCATATTATTCCTAAAAAATTGACGGCTATGATTATAACAAGTAGAAAAAGTGGCAACAAAAATAAGTTTTGAAAATATTCTTTTATGTTGGGGTCCCATTGAATCCCCAATTAATATTCATAAGATTCACCTGTGTATTCCTACTAGCTTGGGAGCACAAGTTTAAATCTATGTTAAGAAAATAAAGTTTTAGAAAACTAAGAAAAAGGAATGCAATTTGGATAAAACTAAGTTACATATTTTTTTTTGTTTAAAACAAAGTGAGATCTTGGCCTTAAAAACTTGGAATAGATTTTTTTTTTAAAAAAGATTTAAATTATTTTGAGAATGATTTTAGGAAAGCAGAAGAAACCATGTGATTTGATGAATCCGAAACACTGGACACAAAATGGAGTTTTTATTTTACTTTATTTTATTTCTAATTTAAAAGGGATTTGAAAACAAAAGAATTATCAACTTGCATTGCCTTATTGGCTACCTTTCATTTGGGATCAAGGAGCCACATCATTTATGGAGAAAAATTCATTTTTTGAAAGAAAAGAAGTGATTTTGACTTAATTCAAAATGTCAATTTTTAAAAATCCTTTTCTAAAAATCAATCTTTGAAAGATAAACAATTAACATCATGAATTTTAACTAAATCACAAACAAATAACATGCTTTCAAATATAAAAGATCAAATTCGAGTCCCAAACAAGCCAATATGCTTTCAAAATAAATAAATAATTAAACACCATGAGTGGTAACAAGAAACTACGTCTTAAAAGAAAAATGAGCTTTAAAAGATGAGCAACCATATTTCTAAATAGCATGAATATAAATAAATAACATGAATCTAAAATAAGAATGAGGCTAAGTCCTAAGAACTTCTAAACTTTCCAAGATAAATTTTTTAATTCATAACACAAACAAATTGCATGAATAATAATTGGAGGATCGAAATCCTAAGACTACTGAGTTTCCAAAAAAGACAACTTTTAATACAATAACACAATCAAAATACATGAATAATAACAAGAGGATCTAAAACCTAAAAACTACTAAATTTCTATAGATGAGTACTTTCAATATCATGGAAAATTATCGAATGACATGAAACTAAAACAAGAAGATTAAAACCTAAGAATTAATAAACTATAAGGGATAAGACTTTTAATGGCATGCAAATAATCTAAATAACATGAATCTAACTAATATCAAACAAATAACCAAAAATCATCCTGAAACTAATTTACTACCATTTAAGAAAAATTATTTAACATAAAATTATCATGAATAATACTAAGAAGATTTAACACCTTAGAACTACCAAAATTTTAAAGATGAGAACTCTCATAGCATGAAAATGATCTAATAATACTCAAATGACATGGATTATCAATACCTAAGATTAAAAGATCAAAGGACAACAAAAAAATCAATATGGGTTAACAAATAATAATAATAATAATAATACTAATAATAATAATAATAATAACAACAACAACAACAACAACAACAACAATAATAATAATAACAATGATAAAAACAATTTTAAACTAACATAAATTAATTGCATCAAGGGTAAAAGAAACTGAACATAAAAAAGAATAAAAAAAAAAAAATATATACTAACATCTAGTTTATAAAACTAACATCAAACTACCAACAATAAATTTTAAGAATAACGGAATAACAAGATCAATGGCATCTAAGCCTAGAGATGTTAAGAACATGCACTAACAATCAAATATCGAAAACTAGTAAGTAGGAAATATTGAAACACGAGATATTAAATAAGTGAAAACTACTCCTTAAAATATTAAGAACATGTACTAACATGAAATATTGAAAAATGACAACTAGAATATCAAAACATGAGAAAATAAATTAATGGAAACCAACCCTAAAATTATTAAGAATATATACTAACATGAAATATTTAAAAAAAAGTCAACAACTAGGGATATTAAAACCTAAATTAATGAGGAACAACCAAACTAATGCTAGAGATAATAAAAACATGAACTAATTTAGGTTCAATAAGAATGAATAATTGGAAAATAATAAAAACTAACATCTAAGGATATTTAAATCACAAACTAATAAGAGGTAAATAAAAACTAAAACCCTAAGATTTAAAGAAAACTATTGAACAACATGGATCAACCAAAATATTAATTAATAATTCAAAGAGCAATATAAATCAACATGGATCAACCAAAACCAAAAACTAAAAATTCAAGAAGCAATATATACTAACATAGGTTATTAAAATCATCAACTAAAAGCTCAGAGGTATATAAAAATTAACATAGGCCATCAAATTAAAAACTAAAAATTCAAAGGACCACAAAAAATTAACATGGATCAACGAAAATAACGATTAATAATTTTAAGGAGAACACAAATTAACATGGATTGACCAAAATTACAAACTAAAAGTTCAAGGAGCAATATAAATTATCATAGATATTTAAAATTAACAAAAAATGATTTTATGAAAAGTATAAACTAACATGGATATTCAAAATTTGAAACAAATAACTTTATAAAAATGAATAAATGAATAAATAAATAAATAAATAAATAAATTTTTATGAATATTATAAAGCTACATGGATATTAGTTTTCATTTGTTTCATTTTAAATTTATAAGAATGTAAACCAATAACAACATGACCCACCACATTCACTTTAATTTTTAATTCAATGAAACAAACTACTAACACACTTGAAACATCGCATGGATGGCCATGTGTATATACATCAATCTTACTTTTTTTTTTTCTCTAAAAAAAGCCAAGGCACTAGCTTCCAAACATTCATGACTCTATATTATATTAAAAAAAAATAACAATTGTCAATCTTCCACTACATATATGACCCTCATGGATCCAAATACCAAAGTTTCCTAAAAAAAAAAAAAAAAACTCACCTATGGGTGTTCCCGTGAAGTGGTACATGCTAAAGCTCCTTTGTGATGAAGAAATGCCTATGGGGGGTCCCCCTTCACGTGTCCCTTTCCAGCTTAGATACTCTGGTCGTCTAGGACAAGTGTGTAATCCATCCGGATCGTTCCATCCAGACCAAGACAAGTTCCGTCTAGCACCAGAAGTGAGAGGGTTCCTTTCCCCCACAAGGCCAAATGGCATTGGGAGTTCGGACTCCCAAACGGGAAGAACTGTCCCATCAAGTCTTAAAGATCTATGGCATGCGTGATCATTCACGCCTGACATTTGAGTGGCCTATGAGACTCCATTTAGCCCACAAGTCCATGTTAATTAATTGCTGCATATAATCCCAGACGTCGACAGGTTGAGGGGACAGACAACTACACGATCCAAGATCTTGGCACGTCAGCAGATGGCACTTGCCAACTGATTACTACTCAAAAAGTGCATTTTTTTATAGCTTTTTATAAACTATTTTAAACACTTTTGAGTAGTAATTAATACCTTTTAACTCAATTGGCAAGTTAAGGAACCTTGCAAATGTTTTTAATCAATTTTTGGCTAGTTTTGGTGTTTTTGGTAGCTTTTTGATCATTGAAGCAAGCCAAGAATGAGGGAGAATTTTGTGCAACCCTTGGGAATGAGCTTCCAAGAAAATCAAGAGATGTAAGGAAGAGGATTAGAGAAAGAAATCCATCATGAAGCAATTTCACATGGTAATGTGAAATCTTCACATGCTATGCAAAATTCAAAAGAGCAACAGTTTCAAGGAAAATTTGGAGCACTTCCTGGAGTTTATTGTCTATATAATATATATTATTTCGAAGCTTGGGAAGTCAGGAGTCCAATTCTTCAAACGGTGTGCAAATCGGAGCTGAAACGAAGAAGTTATGGCCATTTGAAGGCAACTGCACAAAGCTAAAAAGGAATTTCGCACTGACATTCCCCGATGTGAAAATTTTTGCACTAAATTTCCCCGATGTGAAAATTTTCGCACTAACTTTCTCTAATGCGAAAATTTTCACACTGCCTTTCTTCGATGTGAAAATTTTTGCATCACCTTTCTCCGATGCGAAAATGTAATATTTAGATATTTTATATCGACTCCGTTAGATTTTTACCTTAAGATATTTGGTGTAATTATAAATTATCTCCTTGTAATCAGTTGAAGATCTTTTAAGATATTTAGGATATCTAATCAAGAGGTTGAAAATATCTCTTTATATATATCCTAAGATATCTCCTTGTAATATATCTCTCATATATCTTTGATATCTCTCGTCTCTCTGAAAAGGGGAAGACATTGGAGAGGGGGATCACTTGACATGTTTTAGTTAGAAATATACAGAGTGTTACTCTGCCTTACCTACTCGTTTTGATTGTCTTTTTCTTTCTAGCCAAACAACCTTTGAAGATATTTTCTCAGAGGATGAGAGGTTAGACTTTTTGTCTCTTGGACGGAAGGGAGTTAGGTAAGGGACCCGACTACAAAAGTGGGAGCTTTCCTTGTTTTAGTTTTTAATGAAGAGGAAGTTTTGACCCGTTAATGATTTTTATATTTTTAGTTAACTTAAAATGCCTTAAAATCACCTGGGCCAACACTTGGTAAGGCAAGTGGACTCCGTCCATTGAGTTACACTAGATTATCTCTTGCGAGCCTCTGGTAGGTTGTTTAAAGGTAGGATTTTCTAGAATAGCCAACACTTGGTAAGCTTTTGGACTCTAAGGAGACATCCATTAGTTATCTCTTGCGAGCTTTTGAAGGGTAATCCAAGCTTAAGGATCACCTTGAATGGCAAATGCTAGGTGAGAGGTACGAGCCATTGCAAGATGCATCAGTGAGAGGGATTTAGCGTTGAAACCATCAATGGAAAGCAACTATAACACATCGGTTGGGAGGATAACTATAGGTTAAATCCCTAATGCGAGGAAAGATCCGGAATCTCCACTTTTGTATAAGGGGCCTGAATCTAGTGACCTGAAACTCCAAGAGACCCTTTTCTTTGTAATTAAAATCAATTACTATTTTTTTTGGTTAGCTTAAAACCAACCTTTTCCAAACCAAAGATTATGTTTTCTTTTAAAGCTAACTTAGAAAAGAAAAAGCACAAATCCAATTCTTTAAACTAATATCAGGTGTGAAATGAAAACCCATCCCAGTGAATGATCCTAGAACCACTATGCTATGCTACCCTAGTATATGGTGAAATAAGCTTATAAATTTTGTTGATAACTCCCGTCTGAGGACTGAATCAAGAGTACACCAGTTGGGCACGAATCACCAGCTACCTTTAATTGTGATGATTGCCCAGCCGCCCGCAGAACAATCATCATTACAGAAGAATGTCAGAGTGTCTAGTCAGCACTATAGTGGTAGTGTCATTAGCTCTATATAAACCCTCCAAAAAGCATGAACAAGGTACACGCGTACATACGCTCACTCTTTCCCACAAAATAGTTAGAGCTACTCTTGTCTAACTTAAGCTTCGGAGGGGCGTGCTTGGACTACCCGTCTGGACATCATTTTGTGTAGGAAGCAAACCCGTCTGGCTCCAGTATAGCTAGACGGATTCTTCAAGAGGCACAAAGTAGGGAAGAAGTTTGTCTAACTTTAGTGAAGCTAGACGAACCTAACTCTAGTTGGCTTAGCATCAACATTGGCACCGTTTTTGGGAATGACTAAAGATGTTAACACCCTCTAGAAGCTGATCATCAGCTATGGGTAGCGAAAGCTACTTTGCCTAGCGTGAAAGTATGGAAATACTCCAACGAGAGAGTGATCGGTAGATACAGTCTTTGCTTCACCAAACAAGGCGACTCAAAGAAGAGAGTGAAGAGTTGCATGTCCCAATGTCATTAGCGGGCCCCTCTCAAAGTCGACAAACTGCAAGGCTAGTGAACAACCTTAAGACGTACTGATGAGACATTTTTTCCCGGGAATGCAGAGTTCCCATTTGGCATCATATGACACGGTTTGAGGAGTTTTCATCAGCTCGCCAGGTGTTGTTGGACAAAAACACCTACTCAACTGGGTATCAGTAAAGAAGAGGTGCGACAAATAGTCACGTCTATTAGATGTAATGCGAGCCCGATTGGGACCTCAGACGCCAGTCATAGAGGGAAAACCAGACATGGTAGAAACCCTGGAGGCTCGTCTAAGTCCCTTAGTAGCAACAATTATGTTGGAGTGGCCTTCTCATCTACTTAGGTAGTAATAAGGAGGACCCCCCGCAAATCGAGCCACACCCGACTTCGGTAGTCGGCGGTTAGATGACATGATCTCTATGCCATTCGACCCTCACATTATTAACTATGAGCCCTCAAGGGGGTTCATAGTGCCAAAATTCACGATATACAACAAAATAAGTGATCCGTTCAATCACATTCACTTCAGGCAACTCATGACTTTGGACATAAGGAATGATGCATTGTTGTGCAAATTCTTTCCAGCCAGCCTACACGACTAGACTTTCTCTTGGTTCCACCCTCTCCCAAATAATTTCATGAACAATTTTCGGGATTTATCAGAGGCCTTTATGGGCCACTACTTATATTCAACTCATCATAAGAAAAAAATAAACACTCTGCAGAACATCAAGATGTAGGAAAACGAGTCACTCATAGACTTCATGAAATGGTTCGGATAGGCTGTTCTCTAGGTAGAATCCTACAGCATGGACGCCATCCTACAGATCTTCAAGTGAAACATCTGTCCAGGCACACCATTTTTTGAGTCTCGCGCAAAGAAGCCACCGACAACGATGGACGATCTGTTCAGACGAGCAAATAAGTACTCCATGCTTGAAGATGACGTCCGGGCGGCTACTCAGTAGGTCTTGGTCACCAATCGTTCGACCAGGCATGACCAGACAGGAAGTTCTAAGCCCTTAAACCAATTAAGGCAAGCTAACAAGAGGCGGGATGGCCAACAACAGTAGAATCATACTAGTTTGACCCCCTTCAATATCCCATATGAGAAACTCCTCCTGATGATCTGCGAGCTGTCTGACTTCAGGTGACCAGAATCGATCAAGATAGATCCGACTAAATAGGATTGGAGCAAAATGTGTGCTTATCATAAAGATCACGACCATACCACTGAACAATGCTGAAGTCTCCACTACTTGGTGAAAAAACTAATCATGGTCGAACACTTGAAACAATATGTTGGTGCAACCGGCAGGCAAAGAGAGACGACCCAAGACCTAGCCGTCCAAGCCCACATCTTCAACAACTCCTAGAGCTGTCATTAATTACATCCACGGAGGCCCCATTAACGAAAGATATAGTTTTAAACAGAAAAGACAAAGGTTGCTCTGTACGGCCTCTATAAGATAGAGAATCAGCACCGTTCAACACAACTTTCTAAAAGGAAATATGCGCCCCGTCGACGGCATAGTAACCTTTCCTTTTGTAAAGGCTAGTCGAGTATTGCAACCACATGAAGATGCCTTAGTCCTAACACTAGGAATAAGTGGGTTCGACGTGAGAAGGGTTCTGATCGATCCAGATAGCTCAACTGACCTCTTACAAATGTCAGCTTACAAGCAGATGGACTACTTACTCTCTGCCCTAGAGAATCTAGGGCGATTACTATCCAGGTTCAATGGAGCCACGATGACTTCTCAGGGTAAGATTGTATTCCCTGTCCAGGCTAGCTCAATCACCCTAAACATACAATTCTCGATGGTCGAGGATTTGTCCCATTTCAACGCCATCATGGGATGTGCATGGCTTCATAGAATGAAAGTCGTTCCCTCTACGTATCATCAAATGGTGAGCTACCTCATTGAGAATGGACAAATTAACCTTCTTGGCAACCAGCTAGCCATGTGCCAATGCTACCAAGTGGCATTAGATTCTGAACACCTAACTAGTGAAGAGGCACATCCGAAATTATCAAATACAAGAGAGCAATAGCAATTATTGAACTCGGTGGAGAATGATCCATCTACAGCTGATCCACTCCAACCACTGAGCCTCTCACATGACACAGGTAAAATCACCTATACTAGCTCCTTGCTCACATCGGATGAATTAGAACTGCTCGAAAGCGTGTTTCAATGGAACAAAGATGTCTTCGCTTGGACTCACTCTGATATGCCGGGAATCCATCCATCTATGGCCTCTCATAGGCTCAATGTCATACCTTCTTCACATCCTATCCGACAAAAGGTTCGACGCTTCCATCCGGATAGGCAGAAAATCATCCAGGCGGAGATTGACAAGTTGCTAGTGGTCGGGTTTATCAGAGAAGTCAAGTATCCGGACTAGTTGGCAAACGTGGTGGTCATTCTAAAGAATGATGGGAAGTGTCGAGTTTGTGTTGATTACACCAACCTGAATGACTCATGTCCAAAGGATATTTTTTCCTTACCTTAAATAGATCAGATAGTTGATGCCACTGCCGAGCATGGGATGCTTTCCTTTATAGACGCTTTCTCCGGATACCACCAAATTCCCATGTTCTAGCTGGATGAGGAGAAGACAGTTTTTGTTACACCATATGGGTTGTACTACTACAAAGTCATGTCATTAGGCTCAAGAATGTTGGTGCTACTTATCAAAGATTAATAAGGAAGATCTTTAAGCCCTTGATCGATTGAATCGTGGAAGTTTACATTGACAACATTATTGTGAAAAACGGAACTCGAGATGAACACGTCCAGCACCTGGAAGAAACATTCCGCCTGATGCGGGCATACAACATGAAGCTTAATCTAGCTAAGTGCACTTTTGGCGTTTGTGTAGGAAAGTTTCTAGGGTTTATGGTGACCCAAAGAGGAATTGAAGTTAATCCGAATAAAATAAAAGTTGTCCTTGAAACACTTGCCCTAAGTAGTAAAAAGGAGTTGCAACACCTCACGGGCCGTCTAGTCGCTTTCCAGCTTTTCATAGCCCGTTTCACAGACAAATTGAGGCATTTCTTCCTCACGCTCTATGGAGCAAGCACATTTGGCTAGACGGATGAATGCAAACAGACATTTGAAGTAGTCAAGCGCTACCTCATTGAACCGCCCATTCGGAGTAGCCCCAAGTATGATAAACAACTCTATATGTACCTGGATGTATTTGACTGTGCAGTTAGCGCTGTCCTGTTTCGATACATACAAGACAAATAGCAAAATCCCGTCTATTGTGTGAGTAAAGCAATGGTAAACATAGAGACTCAGTACTCTAGAATGGAGTAGACGACCCTAGCCCTGAAAAATGCCACTCAGAAGCTTCGCCCGTACTTCTAGGCTCACCAAGTGATTGTGCTCACAAATCAGCCACTCCGAGTTACCCTACACAAACTGAATCTATCTGGACGAATGTTGAAATGGGCCATTGAGTTAAGTGAACATGGAATCAAATACCAGCCAAGGTTAGCGTTGAAGGGACAAGTTATGACCGACTTTATAGCCGAACTCTCTTAAAAACTAGCACATCTAGTTGAGTCCCCTGGAGAGCAATGGTGGACACTTCATGTAGATGAAACATCCAAGGCGTCCGATTCTAAAGTAAGTTTGATCCTACAATCACTAACCGAAGAACTGTTGGAGCAAGCCATCCGTCTCTACTTTTCTAACTCCAACAATGAAGCGGAATATGAAGCCGTCCTAGCCAGGCTAGACTTTGCCATAACATTGACTACAACAAGGCTAGAGATCAGGAGCGATTATCAGCTAATCGTTGGAAAAATTCAGAAAGAGTACGAAGAAAAGAATGAGTTCATGGCTCGCTACCTCGCTATGGTGGAAAATTGCCTAAAAAATCTAGATGAGTGGATTGTTAGACGAGTACCCTGAAAGTAGAACTTGAAGGTGGACGCCCTAGCCGGAATAGCTACCACTCTCCCTATAAGAGAAGCAATAATGCTGCCCGTCCACCTCTAAGCCACACCCTCAATCATACCTGGACCAGTATGTAGTGCTAATGAGGCAGACCTTGGTTGGATACAGGATATTGTGAAATACCTCAAGATGGGAGAATTACTTGAAAAAGGGGAAGCAGGCGCACAGACTTTGTGTACAGGCTGCCATCTTCACTCTGATCAATGACCATATTTATAGACGGTCATTTGGAGGTCCATACCTAAGATGTTTGAGCGATCTAAAAGCCAAATATGTCATGGCAGAACTCCATGAAGGTGTGTGTGGCAATCACCTAGACGGACGAACCCTAGCGTATCGTGCTCACACGTAAGGATACTATTGGCCCACCATGAAACAAGATGTTGGAAACTATGTTAAGATATGTGATCGTTGTCAAAGATATGCCCCCATTCCCTGTATACATTCTAAAGCTCTCAACCCGCTCACATGTCCTTGGCTGTTTGCATAGTGGGGGATGGGCATAATTGACCCCTTACCTAATGCAACTGCGTAAAAGAAATTTCTACTTGTAGTAACTAACTATTTCATCAAGTGGGTAGAAGCAGAAGCCTATGCCAACATCAAGGACAATGATGTTTCCAAGGTCGTTTGGAAAAACATCGTGTGCCAGTTCAGAGACTCACGAGCGATTGTGGCAGATAATGGATCATAATTTGACAGTATTGTCTTCCAAACATTCTACTTGGAGTTAAACATTAAGAACCTATATTCAATGCCTCGCTATCCTTAGAGCAACGGGAAAACGGAAGCAACAAACAAAACCCTATTGGCTACACTAAAAAAAAAATTGGAATGAGCCAAAGGGAAATGGGTAGACGAACTGCCTGAAGTCTTATGGGCTTATCAGATCACATCTAGATAGCCAACAAGAGCTACTCCTTTCGCCCTTGCCTATGGAATAGAAGTTGTTATTCCAACCCAAATAGGCATGCCTACCGCCAAAACGGCCGTCCAAGGTTAAAGAGACAATGATGAAGAAATTGGAAAACATTTGGATTGGGTAGATGAAATATGAGGAAACATGGCTACCCAGATGGCTTCTTACCACTAGAGGGCGATCTCTCATTACAACAAAAAGACGCGACCACGATTTTTCAAGACATGAACTCTAGTCCTCAGAAGAGTCTTCAAGAACATAGTCAAAGTAGGAGCCGAAAAGCTTTAGGCTAATTGGGAAGGGCCATATGTTGTGACTAAGGGTGGAGACTTAAGGGCATACCATCTTCAAACACTAGACGATGTACCCCTACTCTGCCCTTGGAATGTGTCTAACCTAAAGCTGTATTATCAATAAAACTTGTTTATGAAAGTAAAATGTATGAAAAGAAATGGATAAAATAGATTTATTAAAAAATATAGAAAATCCAACGTCTTTACAAGTTTTTTCGTCTAAGACACATTCGACTAGGATAAATGCGTACAAATACAAGATCAAGCATGCCTGCTAGAAGGACTAATTCCAAAAGCATCCCTTCTACCCTGGGCAGGGCTGCCTGCAGCTTCATCCTCGTCGTCCGAAAGAAACTGGGAGTGTCTTGGGCGATACCATGTTTCTTCATACAACACCTGTAGCCATAGAAGAACATGTCGTCCACTTATTTCTGGTACTTAGCCTCCAACTCTTCCTCTTGAATAGTGAACACGGCCCGGAGTTCCTATAGCCCTTACCTCAGCCGTCTAGCCTTCTCATCGACTTTCTTCTTGCTAATCTCCATCGTCTCCATCTCCTCGGCTAGCTGACAAGCCTCAGCTTCAGTTGCCTCATTCCCTTCTTCTACCTTCCTCAACAGCCCAACTTTTTCCTCAATGAGCTTTCGGGTAGTAGTGACCTCACTCTCTGTTGTCTCCAACCTGGTGTGGAGATTCTTATTGTCGTCCATGTTATGGGCAATGTATGCCTTTATGATCTTGGCAGCTTCTAGTTGGTAGAAGAGTTGAGCG
The DNA here is from genome assembly GCF_030704535.1 of Vitis vinifera. NCBI lineage: Eukaryota > Viridiplantae > Streptophyta > Magnoliopsida > Vitales > Vitaceae > Vitis > Vitis vinifera. The sequence goes on along the minus strand of NC_081807.1, from coordinate 20,848,754 downwards.
CGTTGCCGGATAAGGTTTCAGACCTCGACCATCACCTGAAGGGACAACAAGAAAATTATTAAGAAACCAAAGACTAAGGTAGAATAAATAGAAAAGGGAAACGACTTACCACTTCTATCGTCTCAAAAGTCGTATAGTCTTGCATGGGCATGATACGAGAAATGGTAGTGTTTAGAGTTCGAAACGGGAGCCGTGCTACGAAGGATTGATTGAGATTGCTCTCTATCTCGACCGGGATCCGTTGAGTGGCCAGAAAGAGCACTCCCATATTTTGTATTAGATTCTCTCTCTCAGTGAAGAAAGGAGTCTACCTCATCAACTCAGTTATCTCCTCCCGGCTGGGAACGTAGGATGACTTTGGAAGGGAGGGAAATGAAGTCATGTATTCAAGCGACTCGTCACTGAGATGGTCCGGACCGATGGAGGGCCTCCTTAGATCATGGTAAGTAATGCCTTCAGCGGAAGGAAGCCTCTCGTCCAATTCAGGAATGGTATATGCAGTAGTAGTTGAAGACATTGGCATTGGGGTAGGAGCCGAGACAAGTTCTTGGTAGATAGGCTTCGGATAGGCTCTCTTCGAGAGAGCAAGGTTAACCACGATGGATTCGGACATGTGCTTGTGCTGCCTCTCCTAAAATCCAGCCCTCAAGTTTGTAGCCATGTCTACCTTTTCTTCATATTCACAAACAATGGGAGCCACCACCGCTCAACCCTTGTCTTTGGCTCGATGTTGGCAGTTGAAGACGGAGATGAGGATGAAGCTGATGGAGAAGTCGGAGGTGCGGGTGGTGGAGTCCATGCCCTTTGAATGGGCTAAACAGTAAGTCATTTCTTCTTCTTAGCAAGAGGCCGGATGGTGGAGCTAGAGGTCGAACGGTTTGTAGTCGAAGCTTGCCTTAGTGTCCCTTCCTAACGTTTTTTTCTCCCGTTACTCTAGACGGGCCTGACTTGTCTCTGAATTTGCCAAACGAGCAACCTCGTAAACAGGCAAGTCCTTCAGCACGAAGTGCTCATCGGGCACCAAAGACAAGGAAGCCACGTGAGGGAAAACGGGGATAATAAACAGCTTAGGGTCGTTGATCAACGCTAATAGATTCTTGTCTGACTAAAGAACCTGATGATTCCATTCAGACGCGTCTATCTCGAATATCTTGTTGAGTTAGGTGAAGGAAACTTTATCCAGCTACTCTATAAGACGACCTTGCCTATCATTGGCTGCATTACACAAAAAGAAAGATTACCAATAAGTTCTCAGTGAGGAAGAAATAATTGCGAAGAATAGACAAAAGTTACAGAGGCATATCCTACTTGGAATCTCTAGCGAGTGCTGTAGAGTAAAGACTCTGTCTAGCCCCTCAAATGGATCCCTCCAAGGACCAGACACAAGGACATGCCTCTTTGTCCCACCTTTGTTTGAGTTTGGAAGTCTGGTCACTAGTTAGAGGGAAATGATGTGGGATGACAGGCTAAACCTTTCCTTCTGACTCATCTTCACCGTATAGATGAACAAGACTTCCATTAAGGAAAGGTCCAACTAGAAGAGCATGTCCATAATGCTGCATCCCATTAACACCCAGACTACATTTGGATGAAGGAAAGCTAGAGGAATCTCGGTGAAGTGGAGAAATTGCTTGAAGAAAGATGGAAGAAGTAGATGAAGCCCCACAACAAATTGCTCATTGCTGAAGTACGTCGAGTTATAGGACTGGTTTTTGGAGGATAGAGCCTCGTCGTCTACTAGGTGGATAGAAATTTTGTCTGAGATATGAAAGCGTGCCCGAAAATCCTATTTGGACAAAAGATCAACTGGAAGCTTTGATTTAAGGCACCTTACTCTAGTATCTCTCCGACCACCTTTCTAGGGCCTACCATCTCCACTGGTGGAAGCAATACCTCATCTTGCCTACATGCTGAGTAACTCTGGGTAGCGTGGAAACCTGCGTGGGACAACAAAGCTATTAGAAATGGTCACCCGACCCATCCGCCGTTTTGCAGTGCCTCAACTATACAACAAAAAACCTAGATGGACCAAAAGTCCAAGTCTAAACAGACCTTTTAATGAAACTTGTAGAGCAAGCCTCTTGACCAGTAATCAAAAGGAGGATCACGCTCCCTTTTTACTAGCACGACGGTGGCAGGACAAAAAATGCCTGAATCGACCCTTGAAGGTATTAACAATGAGGAAGCAAAAAGGGGAAATCTAGAAAACCCTAGATTTGATGGTAGATACAGTCATCTTCTCCAAAATGAAGACATAAGACAACCTTAGAATTTGGACGCCATGAGGTCTATTTTTTGTCTAAACTCAACAACCGTCGACGTAGTCCCAAAATGAACAGTGAACAACAAAAATAGTGAATGACAAGAGGCTTACTAGAGTCAAAAGTAAGTGCTCTCTAGCGAGAGGAAGTCCACCGGAAGCAAGCTTGAGAATGACGGTGAAAATAGTGGAGAATGAGCGGCAACTAGCGTAATGACAATGAAGATGCAGAAACTGAGAAGAGAAAACTCTAGAGCGGGAAAAACCAAAAAGTAATTCAAAGGGTGTGGGGGCCCTCTATTTATAAGGACCCAAAAACCTAGGAATCTTAAAAGACAAGTTGTTTGGAAACATTTCTCAAAGCGGCGCTCCTTTTAAATGGTAGCCTCGATGGACGCGACCCATCATTGCTACTTCAAGTGATACGTGTTCCAAAGCGCCTAAGTAACCTGAGAAGATAGGTAACTCATTCTACTTCTACTCGATGGTTACTTGTTCGAACATAGGTAGATAGGTTAAGGGGGTATTGTGAGGGGTCCCTTTCCACGTGTCCTTTTCCAGTTCAGACACTTTGGCCGTTTAGGACAAGTGTGTAACTTATTCAGATTGTTCCATCTAGACCAAGACAAGTTTCGTCTGGCACTAGAAGTGAGAGGGTTCCTTTCCCCCATAGGGCCAGACGACATTGGGAGTCTGGACTCCCAAATGGCAAGAACTGTCTAGTCATGTCTTAAAGACCTCTGGCATGCTTGATCATTCACGCTTGACATTTGAGCAGCCAACAAGACTCCATTTAGCCCACAAGTCCATGTCAATTAATGACTCAACATAATCCCAGACGTCGACAGACTGAGTGGACAGATAGCTACATGGTCTGAGATCTTGACATGTCAGCAAATGACACCTGCCAACCGCCCTTAACTATGATGATTGCCCAGCCGCTTGCAGGATAATTATCATTACAAAAGAAGGTCAAAGTGTCTAGTCAGTACTATAGTGGTAGTGTCATCAGTTCTATATAAACCCTCCAAAAAGTACGAACAAGGTACGCGTGTACATACACACTCACTCTTTCCCACAAAATAGTTAGAGCTATTCTTGTCTAACTTTAGCTTCAGAGGAATGTGCATGAACTACCCGTCCGAACATCCTTTTGTGCAGGAAGCAAGCTTGTCTGACTCCAGTATAGCTAGACGGATTCTTGAAGAGGCACGAAGTAGGGAAGAAGTTTTCCTAACTTCAACGAAGCTAGATGGACCTAACTCTAGTTGGCTTAGCAGCAATAATGCCGACAATGGTTTCAAAGTGGTAGCCCCTCCATGTGGCAACCTTTTTTCATGTGAATATGACAATTGGTTCTATTGGTTTTCTCGTAGAGAGAGTGTCCCAATGGTCAAATGATCAACCTGTGCATGAAGATAGAGAAAAGTTGTCAATGGTGAGTTGGTTCTACAATTTTGGTGGTGAGCGCTAGGATAATGGCTCTTTGTTGCATCTTCCTCTCCAAAAATTTTGATTGATGTCCTCGAAAAAATTCTGATCGTTATCCCATAAATAAAAAAAAAATTCTGAACATCCACCACTCTAAAAATTATGATTGTTGTTCCTAAAAAATTCAGCTCGTCGTTCTCTCAAATGGAAAGAGGACCATCCTTTGTGTGCGATCTCTTTTTTGAAAAATCCTCCCAACACTTTGAATCTCTTTTCCAACACGCTCAAACCTGTTTTTCAACCCTCACCTTGAAAACTCCACCAAAATGTTGAACGACACAAGCCATCAAGCTGTTAGAAGAAGTATCATGGTCATCAGTGTAGATGATGTAGTCTAGGTCGAAGCTTTCTTTTTGGATGGCTTTGACGGCACGCCACAAGACCCTCTCACCATCACCACCATCATTGGTATATGGATGGAAGAATCTAAACCCTCGTTATCTATTGCTCATGTCTTTGATGATCGAATGTGATATATAACTCAAAATTAAGGTTATTACACCCGAAATTAGGCACCAAATCACAACCTTATTCGCTAATTATCTTTGATTTTTTTACTTTCATTTGGATTAAATGATCAAAGATGTCGGAAAGTCGAAAAGGTTCCTCTCAAGTATCAATAAGCCCCCAGATGTCATGGCTTCCAAAATTTGATGTGGATTATTTCCTCTTAACTTACTAGAATGTGGTTTGCAACTCACAAAATGGTGCACGATACAACTTCATGCATCATTTTATGGTGCAAATAGCAAACAAGCATCCTTGTGGTCCAAATGGCAATGTTGGATTTAGTATGGTCATAAGGTGATGTCCTTTTTTTGAAGAAAAGGGTTGTTAGATGGTTCGGTCTATTGTAAAAAGACCCTCAAAATCAAATTAGCAGTCTTTGTTGATCATTTTTCTTAAATATTTTTTTATCCTTGTTTTTTTCAATGGAAACTCACTCTTCCCATATTGATGGCGCGACTCCCTAAAGAATACAATTGTCATTTTCCTCCAAAAATCTTTTCCTCTTCCAACATCTTCTTCATCTCACTTCCTTCAAGTCATAATCCTATCTTTCCCATGAAGTAACTATTGTTTTAAGGGTATGAAAATAGTGGACTAACCCAAAACACACAAACAAAGAACAAAATGAATAACAAGAAACTTATCGGTAATAGGTTGAGGCGTGATAAACATTGTCCTTGAAATAGATCCACTCTCATCGAATACGAACTCGGTGCACTAGGGTAGCAGTGGTCTACCTTCAGGATTCAACAACTAGTGATTCTATCCTTGGGTGCACCTTATAGGTGAGATGTGTATAGTTTGGGTTCTAAAAAATTCTTCTAGATAGATGTACGAAAGAGTGGAGAGGGAAGCAAAAAATTAAAAGGTTTAAAAGAATTATCTGAAAAAAAAAATTATTTGAGAGTGAGAGGTGACTTGCTTTTATAGGCCACTAACACAGTCCTAACAAGACTTTACTTGTAATCAGAACATGACTCTACTTGTAATAAAAAAGGACTCTACTTGAAAACAAAACATGACTCTACTAGCATACTCCCAATGAGACTCTTCCCAAAGAGTCAACAAAAAATAAAAGACTAAGTCAAACACAACTTCACATTTACACTTTTCATACAATCCCCTACAGAGAGTAGATGTGATGGAAGAAAAAAATAGAGGAAAAAATAATTCAATGCATCAGTATTAGTGCCCAAAGGCTATGAACCAGTCTTAGGACAAATAAGTATTGAATCACAGAACATGATGAAAAATGAATTTCTATGAACCAATGTTTCTTGATGTAACTCAAGGGACCTTTATCATCATTGATTTTCTCAACTACACTACGAGCTGTACATAACGGGTTGGCACAAATAGGCCATGCGCCTTACCTGGATATTCATGAGAACTCCAAAGAACCTGCCTAAGTTCTCATAGGAAGCGACACCACCTCCACTCTCATATAGGTGAATCCATAAAGTATGCTCTGCATTTAAACATACCATCCATAAGGAATATGGTATTCATTAAGAGTAAACACTCAACCTTAGTCAATGAAGAATACACTTTATCTACACCATAGGGATAGACTCTCATATAATTAAATTTGATAGAGCACCTCAAGTCAACAAGTGATTTGTTATTACCCATATGAACCTACTTTATGGAATTTCCATTTTAATAGGTTGGGTTACCACCACCCTTGACTTCTGTAATAGGCATAAGCCTCATCCACCTCGATGTTTCTTCCACTAGTTTCTTATTTAGTGGTTTGGTCAAAGGATCGGCCAAATTCAACTCTGACCTCACAAATTCTAAGGATATAACCCTTATTTCAAGCAGCTCTTGCACAATATTGTGCCTTAGGTGTATATGCTCGTTCTTTCCATTAAATATTTTACTTTTATTCTTAGCAATTGTACATTGGCTATCACAACACATAGACACAGACGGGGCTGGTCTCGTCCATAAAGGGATATCTGCTAAGAGGTTTCTAAAGCCACTCAAGCTTAGAACTTGCATTTTCTAAGGCAATAAACTTAGTCTCCATAGTAAAAGAGTAATGTAAGTTTGCTTGGCAGACTTCCAAGAAACTGCACTTCCACCAAGAATGAAATCATATCCACTAGTGGATTTCATCTCATCTGAATCTGAGATCCAACTTGCATCACTAAATCTTTCAAAGACACTTGGAAATCCATTATAGCACAAACCATAGTTAATGGTGCCTTTCAAATACTTAAGGACTCTACGAACAGAAGCCCAATGGTCCTGATTAGGACTTTGGGTGTATTGACTTAATCTACCTATTGCATAAGCAATGTCAAGTCTTATAAAGTTCATTTATTACATTAGGCTCCTTATGATTTGAGCATACTCGATTTATGGAACATTTTGTTCTCTATTTTTCTTCAGCTATGAGTTGAGATCATAAGGAGTTGACACTAGTTTACAATCAAAGTGTTCAAACTTCCTTAGGATCTTCTCAGTATAGTGCTCTTGAGAAAGGTTTAACCCATTAGGTGTTCTAGTTATTTTAATTCCTAGAGTCACCTCTGCTTCTCCTAAGTATTTCATATCAAACTTAGAACCTAGGAATTTCTTGGTCTTACACACAACCTCTAGGCTAGTTCCAAAAATCAGTATGTCATCAACATAAAGAAAAATGACTACACATGTGTTATGCTCATACTTGCTATAGATACATTTATTAGCATCATTAATGGAATATCTATTAGTTCCTAACACATGCTCAAACTTGTTGTGCCACTGTTTCAGAGCTTGTTTTAACCCATATAGTGATTTAACCAACCTACACACATTTTTTTCCTTCCTTGGAACTACATAACCCTCAGGTTGTTCTATATAAATTTCCTCTTCCAAATCCTCATTCAATAATGCAATCTTGACATCCATTTGTGTATCACCAGATTATGAATGGAAGCTAGAGCGATCAATACTTTAATTGACGCTATTCTAGTCACATGGGTAAATGTGTCAAAGTAATCTACATCATTCCTTTGTTCAAGCCTTTGGCAACTAAACGAGCTTTATACTTCTCTATGGACCCATTTTGTTTTAACTTTCTTTTAAAGATCCACTTATAACCAATAGTCATTACACTAGGAGGTAAATCTACTAACTCCCATGTATGGTTATACATGATTGATTCAATTTCACTATTAATGGCCTCCTTCCAGAATGGTGTATCAGGAGAAGTTATAGCTTCTTTGAAGGATCTAGGGTCCTCATCCATTAGGAAGGTTTAAAAACCATCTCTAAGGTTTATTTCTTTCTTATCTTTTTTACTCCTTCTAGGTTCAAATTTAGAAGGTTCAATAGTCTCATCTCTACTTCTTTTCTGAACTTGCTGTTCACTATTTAGTTTCATGGGAAAGATGTTTTCAAAGAAATCCGCATTATTTGTTTCTATTATGGTATTGACATCTACAAGACTGTTTTTTGACTTAGTAACAAGAAACCTATATGCCATACTATTCTCAGCATAACTAATGAACATTGCATCAAAGGTTTTAGGACCTAGTTTTCATTTTTTAGGTTTAGGGAAAAGAACTTTAGCTAAACACCCCCACACTTTCAAGTATGCTATATTAGGTGCATAATCCTTCCACAACTCATAAGGAGTTTTACCAGTTCTCTTGTAAGGTATTCTATTTTGAATATGACAAGCAGAGATGATAGCATCTCCCCATAAGTTCAAGGATGCTCTTGAACTTACCAACATTGCATTCATAATTTCTTTTAAGGTTCTATTTTTTCCTTTTTGCTATTCCATTAGACTCGAGGGAATAAGGAAGAGTAGTTTCATGAATGATCCCATGATCTTCATAAAAAGAATTAAAGGGGTTGGACTCATACTCTCATTCTTTATCAGTTCTAAGCCTTTTAATATTCCTACTTAGTTGATTTTCCACTTCATTTTTGTACTTGATGAAAACATCTCTTGCTTCATCTTGGTTTCTCAAAAGATATACACTTGTATACCTTGAGTAGTCATCTATGAAAGTTATGTAGAATCGTTTACCACCTCTAGTCATTGTATTTTTTAGGTCTCCTAAGTGACTGTGTATTAAACTTAGTAGATTTGATTCTCTTTCTACTGATTTGCAAGATTTCTTTGTGGTTTTAGATTCTACACATGATTAACATTTTCCAAGGTTTTCTAAGGACCGCTTAGGAATTAAACTTAATTCAACCATTTTCTTCATATACGAAAAGTTCACATGTCCTAATCTACCATGCCAAATATCACAAGAATCAACTATGTAGAAATGGTACTAAGAATATCATGCCTAACTTGTTTATTACCAATTTCCCAAGTAGGCAACGATTTAGAACCATCTTCTGGTTTTGGGTCAGTCAAAATGTGTCCCAAGGCCACTACATCAATGGCAGAGAAAGCTATTTCCTGCCATCTCTTGAACAATGTCCTGTTGAAGGGATCAATCTTAGAGGCGTTAGGACAAGTGTGAACTAGAGAGGCTTCCATTTGGATCTATTTCATGATTGTTGTTTTAAGGATATGAAAATAGAGGACTAGCCCAAAACACACAAACAAAGAGCAAAATGAATAGCAAGAAACTTATCGGTGATAGGCTAAGGTGTGACAAACACTGTTCTTGAAATAGATCCACCATTCTCGAAGATGAACTCGGTGCACAAGGGTACCAGTGAGTCTCGCCTTAGGTGCACTCTACAGGCGAGACGTGTACAACTCGGGTTCTAAAAAATTCCTCCAAATAAATGTATGAAAGAGTGGAGAGGGAAGCAAAACGCTGGAAGTTTTAGAAGAACTCTTTGAAAAAAAAAATTATTTGAGAGTGAGGGGTAACCTGTTTTTATAGGCCACTAACACAATCCCACCGAGACTCTACTTGTAATCAAAATAGGACTTTACTTGTAAGCAGAATGAGACTCTACTTGTAAGTGGAATGTGACTCTACTAGCACACTCCTAATGGGACTCTTCCCAAAGAGTCGGAAAAAAAGAAAGACTAAGTCAAACACAACTTCACATTTACACTCTTCCTATAGTAACTTGATTTCCCATGGTATAACCTGAGTTCCCATGGTAATAAAAGAGACAAGATAACCAACCACACGTTATTTTATGAAAATAGGTAAATAAATAAAGAAAAATAAAAAAATAACTAAAAAAATAATATTAAATATAAATAAATAAATAGAAAAATTAATAAATAAGAAAATCAAGTATATTATCATGCGAACTACGTAAGTCATGCAGAAATTACCTAAAAGTGACCAACATGGGTTGAGGTGTGTTAAGGTGGGCCAAGGTGGGCTTTAGTAAATCTAAGAGGGCCTAGGTGAACCTAAGTGGGATCTAACCTAAGGACAAAGGATGGCCAAGGTCACAATGTAGGTCCGAATGAGTCCCTCAACAAAGGGTCCCTGAAGGTGGCTTAGAAAATGAAACTATATAATTGTCGATGGGCCACTAAGGGATGTCTACGAGTCAAGAGAGAAGTATGAGAAGACACCTAGTGTCACATATGCTAAGAAGACAAATTAGAGGGTTTATAGTTGTGTCTTAAGACATTAAACAAATCCTTTGGAAGAGGATGTGTCTTTTAAATACAAGACACATCCTTTAAAATAAGTTGTGTCTATTAAGAAACATGTCTTCTGAGAAAAAAAAAAAATCCTAATTTCCATTCACCTATATAAATTCCAACAATCCCACACATGAATGGAAATTGTCTTAAAAAAAAAAATTGCAAATGACAAGTAAAAGTTCTTGGAGACAGTTTCCTTGTGGACTTGGAGGACGTGGATGGCCATGCCAAAGGCAGTGGAGAGCTTCTTGTTGCAGACATGGCACTTGAAGTGCTTGGCCTTCTGGTACTGAACAAGAATCTTCTCGTCCTCAAACTCCCTCTCGTAGTAGTAGCAGAACACCTTCGTTGCTTTCTTCTTCTTCTCCATTCTCTCATCTCTCATATCTCTCATAGGGTTTCCCTTGATTCGGGAATTTATTTTCTGATTTTGGAAATATGATATTTGGGTGTCACATGCAAGTCCTATTCTACCCAACCCCCATCACCTTTGGGACCGGTCTCACACGTAATGCATTTGTCTATTTATTATGCAATGTGTCATAATCTTTTTGGGCCATTCTATGAGACTAAAATGCAATTCCCGATCTTGTTTAAAAAATTGGTGATCAATAAAAAAAAATACAATATAACCAAAATATCTTATTTATTTATTTATATTTTAGCATAATTCCATTTGTTTCTACCCATGATTCATTTCCTTTATACACGTGGGATATTTTAACAATTTTTTATTTTTAATTATATTAATATGAAATACAAAATAATAAAAATATCTATTAATTTGAAAAGCTTAAGCACAAAAAGTCCATTTTTGCATTTTTTTTTAAAAAAGTCACTAAAAAAAACTACAAAAAAAAAATCATTTAAGTTAAAGAAGAAATTAATATAAACTAAGAGGGTTATTTTTCTATTTTTATGACTTATTATAGATTTTTTTGAGTAAAAAAAATCAAAATATTTAATTTTTTCTAAATAGAAAAAGTAATATGTTGGTTTTTTCTTTATTTTTAAATATTTAATAAAAATAAAATATTATAAAAATAAAATAACTTAATACTTAATACTATTAAACGCTATTTAGTTTTTTAATTCTATTTATAATTAAGTAAAAAAAAAAAAAATACAAACATCACCTAAGGGAATGTTTGGTAAAACTTAATACTTATTACTTAATAATTTAAGTTGATTTTAAGTTTAATTATATTTAAGTTGTTGATTTAAAACTTATTACTTAATTATTATTTTAATTATTAAAATTGTTTGATAAAATTAATTTAAAATTTATTTCAAATAATTAAATTAACATATTTATTCTTAGAAATTATAATTAGGGAAATAGAGGTCGAGTAACAATGAAAATCGTGAAATAGTAAAAGAGATTGTGGAGATAATTAGGGTAAATGGGGATAAAAATGTCAAATGAGGATATAAACTTAAAAATAAGTTAATTATTTTACTTATTACTTAAAGTTGTTTTTTACTTTAAGCCATATCATTAAATTATTTTACAAAACATACTTAATTTAATTAATAACTTAAATTAAGTTATCAAGTTACTTTAAGTTATTAAGTTAATTTACCAAATACCCTCTAAATCTACAAAATTATATTACTAAAACCAAAATTTTGTCATTTCACAACCACTACTTTGATAAAGTTACTTTAATCCTTTAATAACCACTCCCAAATGACATGGGACAAGGTTAGGTATTGAAAATTCAAATATTTGTAATCAAATGTGAGGAAGATTGGTAAAACTAACCTCTTACGATTAATAATAACAAAATTAAACACCAAATTGAATGAAAATGGCAATGGGACGTGATCATTTCGTATGGGGGTTTACAAGGACAAGACATATAAGATGAGAAAGCCTAAAATCTATTTATATTCCCATACAATTTGGATTTGATACATCATCTAATATTAAAATAAAGACGTCACACAAGATGTAACATATGCTACTTTTATTTTTATTTAAAATAAGTAGACAATACATTTTTTTCAACTTAATTTTTTAATCAACTTTTCTATGACACTCAACCAATACATTATTAAAAGCAATTGAAACAAACATTTTTAAGGACTTAGAACCTTTTTTTTTATAATACTTCGCTTTAGCATTCACTTCATGAGATATTAGTTATCATGTCTCCAATTAGACGTTGTATGCTAGAGTCTGAAGATCCACCTTCTGTCAAGGCCTTCATGCACTTTTCTTTCATTCTTGTCCTTTTCATTCTAATGTCGCTGCTACCATCCATTAAACTTCTTATTTTACCCTCAATTTCTTGAGCACTTACAAGATTACTAGTATTCATGTTATAATCAAATCTAATCTCTACCCCTATTTCTAACTCTCTTACTATTTGAAACGCAATCAATTGTTGTTCTGCATACATAGGCCATGTAGCTACTGGGACACCATACCATATGCTTTCTAATGTAGAATTCCACCCACAATGAGATATAAACCCTCCTACTGCAGAGTGAGCTAAAACAGCCGCTTGTGGTGCCCATCCAATTATCTTTCCAATTTTAGATGTACGATCTAAGAACCCTTCAGGTAATACTTCATTGAAATTCACATAATCACTAGATAGTGTCATCTTATCTTTTGGTGGAGGTCTTCGGAGTGTCCACAAGAAACCATGCCCACTATTCTCAAGCCCAATTGCAATCTCCTTGATTTGATCCATGTGGAATGCTCCAGCGCTACCAAAACATAAAAACACCACAGATGATGTGGGCTGATCATCAAGCCATCGGATGACATCCAAGCCACTATCTTGTTTTTGGTTGTTGGCATGTTGTAAGTTCAATAACGGCCCTACTGTGTAAATGGGAGGAGTTGTACCATCGACAAAGGAGTTAATCACATGAGATTCTAGCTCCACAAACGTATTTACCAAAATACCCTTGGCCTCTCTAAAGCCCCTTGCCCGGTCGAGGAAATCCATGGATCCGCCACCCTCCTTGTCCACCGCCACAGCAGGCAAGACTCGAGCAGGAACCGAGTTGACAAAACCCGGGACCACCAACTCAGCATCCGAGTTAGCAAACTCAGTAACATCCAAGCCCTGGTGGTCCTTGAGGGTTTGAAGATGAAACATGAGAGCAAGGCAGGCCGCACTGGAGGCGAAGTACACGTAGGAAGGAACACCCAATTCATTAGCTACATCTATCATGGAAGTGCAAAGCAAATCGACCACAATCCCAGCGAGTCGACCTGACTCAGACCGAGTGAGATGGTGAATTGCATCCCTCACCAGAGGCTTCTGCCTTTCAATGATATTAGAGAATAAGATACTAGTGGATGACGATGATGAATCTGAGTCGAGTTCAGGAAGGTGGACAAATCGAATGGACCCGGAAACGGAAGCAGAAACTGAATGGATATAGTTGGTTGCCGCAGAGTCCTCAAAAGGTAGCTTCATGATGAGCAGAGTGGCTGAGAAGCGGTCATCTCTACCAACAAGAAGCTTAGCAAACTCCACAGTTGATACAATATGTCCTATAGCTGAGACAGAGACAAAAATAAGCTCTATTTTCTTCATCATCACTAGCTAATACTACGGCTAACAGAGAAAATTCTAAGAAATTTTCTTACTTTCAGTGGAATTAAACACCGGATGATTCAGATATATATATAGATCTTCAGCATGTGGTTTTGGCTTGGAGAAGAATAATGGAGGTGATGTCATGGCTGACATAGAATATAGAATAAATCACTAGCTAATGTTGAAGTCTTAGCCTGTGGGCGTGTGTCATTGTTTTTTTTTTCCTTGGCATTCTTTGATCTCTTCAATCCTCCCTAATAAACAATATAATTTAATATTGAATGATTGTAAGAAGTATGTAATTTTTCGAATTGATATAATTAATCACCAATATTAAATCCGTTAAACATATGAATTTTTCGAATCAATCAAATCGATAAAATTTAGTCCACTTTGTGAGACATCCATTCAATAGTAACTAAATTAATTCCACTGAATTTCAACACTGCTGCATTATTAATTGAACATCGATCAATTCTCTAATTCCAAATGGTCTTATCTCAATCATAAATTTAAATGTCACACATGTACCTTTTTGACTCAATTCTAGAAAAAAAAAATCTCTAATTTTCTGACACGAAAATCTTTCATATGCATAAGTTTTTTTGAGCATTAGATGGCGAGCAATTATCTTCCTTCTATGATAAATTTAATATATAATATAGATCCCATATCATAGAAAACTTTTTTATTGAGATTGTTATTCACAGTTAATAATAGTGAAATTAAGGTAGAAAACAATAGAATTATATATAAATTATAAAATAATAACACAATTGAATACAAAATAATGGAACCAAAGTCCCATGTAATACATAGCAAAAGCAAGGGAACTGAGCTATCACATGGTACAAGATAATGGAACAAAGGTATGGATCAATGAGATCACATATATGGTATAAAACAATGAAACACTTAGTATAAAATAATGAAATCTAGGTATCATATGTTGAAAAGTAATGAACCAAGATACAAACCAATACGATCATTATGTATATAAAGTATAACTAATTAGATATCAAGTACAAAGTAATAGGATCAACATGCATACATTTGATACCCTTAGTTGATGATAACTTTTTTATATGATACCAAAAAAAGTAGTATTTGGTGTCATAATTAAACCTTTACTATTATTACCAATAAGGTATTATATTTAAGTAATGTAGTTATCAATTTTATTAAAAGCAACTTTATACCTAACACATGTCACCAATTGGAAATAATTCTCCTCAAGTTTTTTAACACTAAAATTTTCTATGTGCATAGTTTTTTTAGTGTTAACTTGAGAGCCACAATCTCTAATATTCAGTCATACATTTCTTCAATAAATTTATTATTATAAAAAAAATATTGGGTTTATATTTGATATGATATTGAAAATTTAATCTTAATCATTTAAGTATATAATAAAATCTGAGTCACTAAATGAAAGTATAAAGACCCATGTTATAAACACATGTAACCATTATATAGATCATTGAGATTAAAATGTAATGCCTGTAATAAGACTCAACTACAAAATAATGGAACTAAAATATAAAATAATTAGTTCACATGTAAAATAGGAAGTGTAGCGATATGAAAATCCTTTGTCATGTAGCAAAGTAAAAAAAGCAATGTGCTACCTCCATATAATGCTTGTCATGAGGTCCCATGAGACCCACCTCACTACAATAATAGATCATTATCATCATCATATCACAAAAAGCATTGATCACATTTAGGAATGACTACCACTCATAAAATATGATCAGTATTTGAAAATACGACCTTGTATAAATGATAACCTATACATTAATTATGTAATGACAATGACTCACATATTAATCATGTAATGACCAAAACCTTAAATGTCATTCCATAATTATTGCATAATGATTAGAGCCTTTAAGATATTGATAATGGAAATCATTGAAGGTATAATATATAATTGATGCCTCCATTTATTAACTTCTCATAATTAATACACCAAAATAAGGTACAAAAACAATTTAATCTTTTATGTCTTTTTCACTTAACCTCATGGTTAACTTGATTATTGAAGAAAGGTTTGTCTAATCGACCTATTCTTTTTTATTTTTTGGATTTTTGATCTTGAGGAGGAAAGTGATGCATAGTTTGATCCAACTTGGGAGGTCACAATACAAAATAATGAGATGCTAAGAACAAAGCAATGAACCAGTGCATATGTGATACCCACTAATTGGTACTAAAAAGGTCTTATCTGTACCATACTTAAGCCCTTATCATTATTATGAATCTTTTATCCCTCCCATTACTTTTCCTTTCCCTTGCTTGCATGTCTTGTCTTTTTTTCCTTATTCTCATATCCAAACATTAACAAAAATAAAAATAAAAATAAAATAAAAATAAAAATAAAAACTATATGAAGAGGGTGAGTGACTTGGCTTTGTTGGTACTCATGTCATGGTTGTTTATAGTGGTTTTGCTTAGTCATGACCAATAGGTTAGAATGCATATCCAAATGCTATCAATAGCAATTATATGTGCAAATTTCAAAAGTCATATAAACATAAGTAAAAGAACTAGAAATATATACGAACAAAATTGTTTGTATGAGTTAATTTCAATCACATCCGCTAAGGTTTAGTGTACATACATTAAAATAATGTTTTCAAAGTTGGATTAATCATTAAATTGGAAAAATTATTAGTTCACAATTCCCTGATCAAATCGATGGTTGAAATGATTAAACCAATGATGTCATAAATATATAAATTGCATTATTAATAAAACTAAAAACAATTATACAAAATAAGAAAATAAATAAGTAATTAAATTTTAAACACATTTCATCATTTTATTATTGTTAATATTGATAGCTTAAAATATGATAAGGATAACTTAATGATTTATTAAATTATTAGTAATTTTTGTTTTATTAAATGAGTAACTTTTATTTATTAAGATAAAAAGATTTTATTATTTTAATTTGTTTGTATTTCAATTGCTATACATTTTATTATCTTCAAATTATTAGTTTTTTATTTATATTATTCCCATATTTATTATAGATAAATCATAAATATTTATATTCATTTTAAAATTTTCAATAATGTATATATAGCTTTTTGATTCCATGATGTTCAAGATTACTTCCAACTCCTTGTTATGAGGTGTTTCAAGTTTAACAAGCCTTCCTCCACAATCTCGTATCCACTTTGGCATACACAACTAGTATTAACTGTAACAAAGAAAAAAAAAAACAAAAACAGAGGAAAACAAAAACAAAACTACCAAAAAGAGTTCGATTAACTAAAACTAAATTAAAAACTATGCTAGAATATAAACGAGTAAAAGAAAAAAAACTAAAAGAGTTAGTAAAATGAGAGAAAACTCACCAAACTTGTGATGACAACCACAAGTACCCTGAAATAATATCACTATGAAGTTGGCACCTTCCCCGGCAATGGCGCCATTTGATTCGTTCCCAATTGGTGTCTCAACTGATTCATGTCTAGCTGGTGCTCTTTGATTGAGAGAGTAATCAACAAAATTTATAACCTATATCACCATGCATTAGGATAGCTTAGCTAATATAGCATAGTGGCTCTAGGATCGTTCACTGGGAAGGGTTTTCAACTCACAAGTGATACCAATTCAAAGTAAATTGGTGCTTTTTCATTTCAAGGTTAGCTTAAGAAATAAAACACAAACTTTGTTTAAATGAGGTTTTGTTTAAAGCTAACTGAAAAGAAAGTAATGGAAATTACTTATGAAGAAAAACATTCCTTGGAGGTTTAGGTTCACAGGGGAGGTTCCTTATGCAAAAACAGAGCTCTGGTCATTTGGTTCATTTCCTCGCATTAGAGAATTAACATATAGTCAATTCTCTAACCGGTGCTGTACAGATGTATCCTTTAAATGGATTTCAGCTCTAATTCCTTCTCACTGATGCAACTTGCAATGGCTCGTGCCTCTCACCTAGAATTTTCCATTCAAGGTGATCTTTAACTTTGGACTTCCCTTCTCAAGCTCGCAAGAGATAACTAATGGATGTCTCCTTGGAGTCCAAAAGCTTACCAAGTGTTGGCAATTCTAGAAAATCCTACCTTCAAGTCACTTCCCAAAAGCTCGCAAGAGGTAAACTAGTGCATCTCCATGGACGGAGATCACGTGCCTTACCAAGTGTTGGCTCAAGTGACTTGAAGGTGTTTTAAGTTAACTAAAAACATAGAAATCATTAAAGGATCACACTTTCTCTTCATTAATGACTGAAACCACAAAGCTACTAATTCTTGCACTTGGAACCTTTCCTGGCAACCTTAACTCCAAGGAACTAAAAGTCTAGCCACTCATTCTCTGAGGAAACTTCCTCAAAGCTTGTTTGTCTAATAAGAAAACTAACGAGAAAACAATTATATGAAGGAAAAACAGAGCAAGTGCTCTATGAAATATATTTCTTTCTTCCGTCGATTACATAATTATCCTCTGTAAAGAAAATTACAAACTATATATATGAGGTTATTCACCCCTTTGTTCTTACTTAAAGACTAAGGAATCCTATGATAGGTGGATTACAAGGAGAGTTTGGGGATTTAGATAACAAATATCTAAAGCAAAATATCTCAGGATGTCGGTCGGAAATATCAGGAAGCTTCAGGAGAACACCGTGGCACTGTATACTGAGAGAAAAACTCTCTTGGTAAGTGCTATCAGTGGATCCGGATATGTCTGACCGGAGAAGCTGAAACGTCCTCCTCTCCCATCCGGATGCAAAATGTCGGCGCACGGCTCACATCCGGATGTAAAATGTCGGCGCACGGAATTCTGGATATGAAATGTCCGGAGAAGGTGGAAAGTCGGCCGGATAGAATTCTTCCCCGGGTGGAATGAGCTATGTTGCGTAAGTGGACCCCTCTCTCGGATGACATGGAGAGCGCAAGGCTATCCGGATCAACACCATCCGAATTCCCCAAGAGGACATGTGGCGCGCTCCCCTTATCCGGACTCCCTCAGGGAAAAGCACACGGCACTCGTGAACATCATACCCGGACGATAACATATCCTATCCGGATATGTTGTCCGGATCATTGACTTCCGCTGCCATCCTGTCCGGACATCTTTTACTCATTGCGTTCCGAATCTGCTTATGGAAAAGGACTTCAAAGCTTCGGTTCTTCATGTTTATGAGCTTTCCATTGCTTTGCTATGGATTCCAAAGAACTCTCCTTAATCACGGATTGCTTTGGTGATAAAAAAGCTATCAAAACACCAAAACTTAACACAATTTGATTAGAATTGATTGCAAGGGTCCTTAATATGTTAATTGGGTTCAAAGGTGATAACTACTACTCAAAAGTGTTTAAAAGAGTTAATTACAGGCTATCAAATAGCACTTTTTGAGTAGCAATCACTTTCAAATGCTTTTCTTTGCAAACATGTAAGGATAACTTGGGTGTTCCATCTTTTGTTCAAATCCCATGGTCATGACATTTAGTCTCGAAAAACAAAAATTCACTTGATTCTACATTGAAAAAGCATGAAGCAAAAGTAGACTATATAAACTTGTCATTCATGCAAATTAACTATGGGCTTATATGTGTTGGACCGTTAGGTGAGTTTTGGAAAAGAAAAAAGGGAGTAAAGTGTAGCTCTTGAATTGGCTGAGCTAACTCACCTAGTGGTTGGACCGATTTAATGTCGATTCAACTCATTTTTGGCTTGATGTGGTGAACTAGACCAATCCGGTCCTCGTTCAGTCTAATCTTCATAAAATTGCATTAAATCTCCATTAGTTTCGAATTTTGTCACTTAGTGCTCCTATAAATGTATATTAATTTTTTAGGGATAAAATTTATTTTTGAATGAGTTGTTAAATACACCTACCTAAATTTTCCTAATTAGAAAAATTATGAGGTATAATTCTCCATTATAATATTCTTTGTAAAGAAAATTTTCCTTTGATTTGATTGTTTTAATCATAATCTAGTGAATGACGATGTAAGTATTTCTTTGAAATTAAAGTTCAATTGAGAGTCTTACATAGTTTGTTTCTAAATGACTTTATTGAACTTTGAGAATGGTGAAAAGTATGTATGTAGTTTTTCATGTGCTTTTTTTGGACTTGTAGGGGGCATATTGTGAAACATTTTTCTCCTTGAGAATCCTTTTTTCTCTGTCTTCTTCTTAAATTTATTTATTTATTTATTTTTTTAATCCCCTATATTGAAGGAGTTGATATTTATTTATAGGTGAAGTTAAGATATTAAATTTGGAATCCCCAATAGTTGATTACTCAATTTAAGGGATTTGATTGATTGATTTAGCAATTTGTGTCCCCTCATTTAAAAAATTTATCAACGAGAGAATATTTCTTTACAATTCTCTTTTGACTTCAATTAAGCAATTTGTTTCTTTCATTTCAGAAATTTACTAACAAGAGAGTATCTTTTTCTAATTCTCTTTTTTACTTTAATCATTTTATTTTATTTTTATTTTACAAGATTTGATTTTGTGGCCTTTCAAATTTTGCCATATATCACTTTTTGAATTGCATAACATTTGTTCAATGTGTATGACCCATTGTTTGTCAAGTCTAAATTTTATTGAGTTAAAAAGTTAAAGTTTTGATGATTAATTTAGTGGTTATTTAATCCACCAATTCTTTTCTATCTATACCGACAATAGTCATGGTTGCACGCCAACTATTATTATTTTTTAGTTGTTTTTCTATTTTAGTTAAAAGAAAATTGAAATAAAATAAAGGAAAGGGGAAGAAAAGTGAATAAGAAAGCTAATTAAGATTTGAGACATGAGCATCAAAAGGATGATGAAGAAAAAGACATTCACATTTTTACTATAAAAAAAATAAAATTAAAATAAGATGGGTGTAAAGAGAGAAAATATTTGTGTATTCAACAAGTTTTATTTAACTAAAATTTTAAAATATCTTAATTATTCTTTATTTATAATAAAAGCATTCTATTCCAAACATAAAATCAACTTATAATAAAAGTAGTTATTTTATGTTTATTTCAACTTTCGCTAAAAGGAAAATTTAAAATTATTCCATAAATAGAGTTGAGTTACATTTCTAAAAGGTTTTATACTTAAATATTAACTTTTTTATATATAACAGACTTGTAATTAAAAGAAAAATAACATTAATTTTTTTTTTTTATCAATAATCATAGACTTTCAAACATGATAAGTCAAGATCTACTACATTAAATTTGATTTTTTATAGTAAAAACTTTTCCATAAACATAATTTCTTCTCCTAAAATCCTATTTGGAGAAGAAATCTCTATTTACGATTAAAAGTTGTAGTCCAATCACTGAAAATATATGGATAATAAGTGTGTATAGTAGATATACAAATAAATAAAATAAGTAGGAAATTGAAACTCACAAATAAGGTTGATCGAGGCTAAAGTTTGACTCTATGTCCTTAAGATGAATTTTTCCCGTTCAGGTGCTTATGGTTTATTGACAATTGTCTCCCAAGATACAATGGTCACTTTTTTGCGATAGTAACACTTCAAATCACAAAAAAATGGTGAATCACTTGGTGATTTGTACTCACTTGTATACCAAATATTTGGTAAAAAAAAAAGAGAAATGACTAGACTTGAAGCTAAGGAGGACTTGAATGACAATAAAAGAGAGATTGGAGAGAATGGATGAATATTCATTCAGAAGAGATGTTTGTTTATAGATTTGAAGGTGACCTTTAGAAGAAATGTCTTTAAAATACTAGACACATTCCTTGAAGGGTTGTTGTGGACCCACATTTTTCACAATACATCCCCACTCGATTGGCGAGACTCACTTTTGTTTACGGAAACATTGCATTTTACGAAAAAAAAAAAAAAACTAAAGTCACAACTTACTTTTATTTATTTAATTTTAAAAGGGGAAATCAAGTAAGAACAAAACCCTTAAAATGACTCCTAGCTTTTGAAAAAGTTATCTACGAAAAACTCGAGTCTGGGTTTGGGGATTAGGTTACCTATTGGGAAGGTACCTCCAAAGAGGTAGCATCCCTTTAAGCCTTAAAGAGGTCTCTACTAGCTAAGTTGATGGAAATATGACAATTAGTCAGTTGATTATGGATACTTAGATGGATTAAGGTGATTTTTAAAATCTATCAACACTTACAAGCCAAACAGGAATTCAAAACACAATCATAAAGAAAGGATTGTATTGCATGCCTGAATCGCAACTTAAGCACTATCACAAGACATCAATGGTCAGTTTAGAAAATAAACACACATCATGCATTTTACCCTAGTCTCTTAATCAAACATGACAAACCAAACAAACAATAAAAAAAATAAGCTAAACATGACAATCACATACGTAGCAATACGTAATGATCATATATAAAGCAATACATAATTTATGGAATTAAAATGCGAAGGTAAGATGAGTACCTGAATAACATAGATAACTTATAATGCGCTTTCATAGGACATGGAAGGTTAGATCAAAATTCTAGTAATAAATAATAAAAGAAAGAAATCCTAGGATGCTTGGTATCTAAATAGCATAACAAAAATGATTAGAGTATACAAAGTCATCAATTTTCACATACATCTTGCATATTATTCCTAAAAAATTGACGGCTATGATTATAACAAGTAGAAAAAGTGGCAACAAAAATAAGTTTTGAAAATATTCTTTTATGTTGGGGTCCCATCGAATCCCCAATTAATATTCATAAGATTCACCCGTGTATTCCTACTAGCTTGGGAGCACAAGTTTAAATCTATGTTAAGAAAATAAAGTTTTAGAAAACTAAGAAAAAGGAATGCAATCTGGATAAAACTAAGTTACATATATATTTTTTTGTTTAAAACAAAGTGAGATCTTAGCCTTAAAAACCCAGAATAGATTTTTTTTTTTTTAAAAAAAGATTTAAATTCGTTTGAGAATGATTTTAGGAAAGCAAAAGAAACCATGTGATTTGATGAATCCAAAACATTGGACACAAAATGAAGTTTTTATTTTACTTTATTTTATTTCTAATTTAAAAGGGATTTGAAAACAAAAGAATTATCAACATGCATTGCCTTATTGGCTACCTTTCATTTGGGATCAAGGAGCCACATCATTTATGGGGAAAAATTCATTTTTTGAAAGAAAAGAAGTGATTTTGACTTAATTCAAAATGTCAATTTTTAAAAATCCTTTTCTAAAAATCAATCTTTGAAAGATAAACAATTAACATCATGAATTTTAACTAAATCACAAAAAAATAACATGCTTTCAAATATAAAAGATCAAACAAGAATTTTAATAAGGAGATTCGAGTCCCAAACAAGCCAATATGCTTTCAAAATAAATAAATAATTAAATACCATGAGTGGTAACAAGAAACTACGTCTTAAAAGAAAAACGAGCTTTAAAAGATGAGCAACCATATTTCTAAATAGCATGAATATAAATAAATAACATGAATCTAAAATAAGAATGAGGCTAAGTCCTAAGAACTTCTAAACTTTCCAAGATAAAATTTTTAATTCATAACACAAACAAATTGCATGAATAATAATTGGAGGATCGAAATCCTAAGACTACCGAGTTTCCAAAAAAGACAACGTTTAATACAATAACACAATCAAAATACATGAATAATAACAAGAGGATCCAAAACCTAAAAACTACTAAATTTCTAAGATGAGAACTTTCAATATCATGGAAAATTATCGAATGACATGAAACTAAAACAAGAAGATTAAAACCTAAGAATTAATAAACTATAAGGGATAAGACTTTTAATGGCATGCAAATAATCTAAATAACATGAATCTAACTAATATCAAACAAATAACCAAAAATCATCCTGAAACTAATTTACTGCCATTTAAGAAAAATTATTTAACATAAAATTATCATGAATAATACTAAGAATATTTAACACCTTAAAACTACCAAAATTTTAAAGATGAGAACTCTCATAGCATGAAAATGATCTAATAATACTCAAATGACATGGATTATCAATACCTAAGATTAAAAGATCAAAGGACAACAAAAAAATCAATATGGGTTAACAAATAATAATAATAATAATAATAATAATAATAATAATAATAACAACAACAACAACAACAACAACAATAATAATAATAACAATGATAAAAACAATTTTAAACTAACATAAATTAATTGCATCAAGGGTAAAGGAAACTGAACATAAAAAAGAATAAAAAATAAAAATATATACTAACATCTAGTTTATAAAACTAACATCAAACTACCAACAATAAATTTTAAGAATAACGGAATAACAAGATCAATGGCATCTAAGCCTAGAGATGTTAAGAACATGCACTAACAATCAAATATCGAAAACTAGTAAGTATGAAATATTGAAACACGAGATATTAAATAAGTGAAAACTACTCCTTAAAATATTAAGAACATGTACTAACATGAAATATTGAAAAATGACAACTAGAATATCAAAACATGAGAAAATAAATTAATGGAAACCAACCCTAAAATTATTAAGAATATATACTAACATGAAATATTAAAAAAAAGTCAACAACTAGGGATATTAAAACCTAAATTAATGAGGAACAACCAAACTAATGCTAGAGATAATAAAAACATGAACTAATTTAGGTTCAATAAGAATGAATAATTGGAAAATAATAAAAACTAACATCTAAGGATATTTAAATCACAAACTAATAAGAGGTAAATAAAAACTAAAACCCTAAGATTTAAAGAAAACTATTGAACAACATGGATCAACCAAAATATTAATTAATAATTCAAGGAGCAATATAAATCAACATGGATCAACCAAAACCAAAAACTAAAAATTCAAGAAGCAATATATACTAACATAGGTTATTAAA
This sequence comes from Vitis vinifera, assembly GCF_030704535.1. Taxonomy (NCBI): domain Eukaryota; kingdom Viridiplantae; phylum Streptophyta; class Magnoliopsida; order Vitales; family Vitaceae; genus Vitis; species Vitis vinifera. Next base: position 20,824,512 of record NC_081807.1, on the reverse strand, counting down.
ATCATCAACTAAAAGCTCAGAGGTATATAAAAATTAACATAGGCCATCAAATTAAAAACTAAAAATTCAAAGGACCACAAAAAATTAACATGGATCAACGAAAATAACGATTAATAATTTTAAGGAAAACACAAATTAACATGGATTGACCAAAATTACAAACTAAAAGTTCAAGGAGCAATATAAATTAACATAGATATTTAAAATTAACAAAAAATGATTTTATGAAAAGTATAAACTAACATGGATATTCAAAATTTGAAACAAATAAATTTATAAAAATGAATAAATAAATAAATAAATAAATTTTTATGAATATTATAAAGCTACATGGATATTAGTTTTCATTTGTTTCATTTTAAATTTATAAGAATGTAAACCAATAACAACATGACCCACCACATTCACTTTAATTTTTAATTCAATGAAACAAACTACTAACACACTTGAAACATCGCATGGATGGCCATGTGTATATACAGCAATCTTACTTTTTTTTTTTCTCTAAAAAAAGCCAAGGCACTAGCTTCCAAACATTCATGACTCTATATTATATTAAAAAAAAAAAACAATTGTCAATCTTCCACTACATATATGACCCTCATGGATCCAAATACCAAAGTTTCCTATAAAATAAAAATAAAAACTCACCTATGGGTGTTCCCATGAAGCGGTACATGTTGAAGCTCCTTTGTGATGAAGAAATGCCTATGGGGGGTCCCCCTTCACGTGTCCCTTTCCAGCTTAGATACTCTAGTCGTCTAGGACAAGTATGTAATCCATCCGGATCATTCCATCCAGACCAAGACAAGTTCCGTCTGGCACCAAAAGTGAGAGGGTTCCTTTCCCTCACAAGGCCAAACGGCATTGGGAGTTCGGACTCCCAAACGGGAAGAACTGTCCCATCAAGTCTTAAAGATCTATGGCATGCGTGATCATTCACGCTTGACATTTTGAGTGGCCTACGAGACTCCATTTAGCCCACAAGTCCATGTTAATTAATTGCTGCATATAATCTCAGACGTCGACAGGTTGAGGGGACAGACAACTACACGATCCAAGATCTTGGCACGTCAGCAGATGGCACTTGCCAGCTGATTACTACTCAAAAAGTGCATTTTTTATAGCTTGTTATAAACTATTTTAAACACTTTTGAGTAGTAATTAATACCTTTTAACTCAATTGGCAAGTTAAGGAACCTTGCAAATGTTTTTAATCAATTTTTGGCTAGTTTTGGTGTTTTTGGTAGCTTTTTTATCATTGAAGCAAGCCAAGAATGAGGGAGAATTTTGTGCAACCCTTGGGAATGAGCTTCCAAGAAAATCAAGAGATGAAAGGAAGAGGATTAGAGAAATAAATCCATCATGAAGCAATTTCACATGGTAATGCGAAATCTTCACATGTTATGCAAAATTCAAAAGAGCAGCAGTTTCAAGGAAAATTTGGAGCACTTCTTGGAGTTTATTGTCTATATACTATATATTATTTCGAATCTTGGGAAGTCAGGAGTCCAATGCTTCAAACGGTGTGCAAATCGAAGCTAAAACGAAGAAGTTATGACCATTTGAAGGCAACTGCATAAAGCTAAAAAGGAATTTCGCACTGACATTCCCTGATGCGAAAATTTTTGCACTGACTTTCCCCGATGTGAAACTTTTCGCACTAACTTTCTCTAATGCGAAAATTTTCACACTGCCTTTCTTCGATGCAAAAATTTTTGCATCACTTTTCTCCGATGCGAAAATGTAATATTTAGATATTTTACACCGACTTCGTTAGATTTTTACCTTAAGATATTTGGTGTAATTATAAATTCTCTCCTTGTAATCAGTTGAAGATCTTTTAAGATATTTAGGATATCTAATCAAGAGGTTGAAAATATCTCTTTATATATATCCTAAGATATCTCCTTGTAATATATCTCTCATATATCTTTGATATCTCTCGTCTCTTTGAAGAGGGGAAGACATTGGAGAGGAGGATCACTTGACATGTTTTAGTAAGAAATATACAGAGCGTTGCTCTACCTTACCTACTCGTTTTGATTGTATTTTTCTTTCTAACCAAACAACCTCTAAAGATATTTTCTTAGAGGATGAGAGGTTAGACTTTTTGTCTCTTGGACGGAAGGGAGCTAGGTAAGGGACCCGACTACAAAAGTGGGAGTTTTCCTTTTTTTAGTTTTTAATGAAGAGGAAGTTGTGACCCGTTAATGATTTTTATATTTTTAGTTAACTTAAAATGACTTAAAATCACCTGGGCCAACACTTGGTAAAGCAAGTGATTCGACTCATGGTAGCTTAGCTTTAAAGGCGTATCAACAAAATTTATACCTTAAATACTATTACTAAAGTAGCCAAGCTACTATAGCATAGTGGTTCTAGGATCGTTCACTGGGAAGAGTTTTCGCAAACATAAGTGATATTCAAATTAGGAAAATAGGTGATTTTCTTATGGATGTTAGCTTTAAAAGAAGATGTAAATGTTTTAGAAAGATTTAAACTAATCTAAGCTAACATTAAAGACTAAAATGAAAGGGTGTAAAAACAAGTTTCTCAAAGATAGGATAGCTATGCTCTGGCTCTTATGCAAATTGGAAATCTCAGGATAGGCTCCTCGCGTTGGGGTTGCAACTATGGTGATGCTTGCTTCCCGAACCGGTATGGATTTAGCAAATCAAGTTTTAATCCTTTAAAATGGCAAAACAGATGGTAGTGAATTTCATCAATGGTTATTCACCTTAGACTTCCTTTGAATGGCTCGTAAGAGATTACTAATGGTCTAAAGCCAAAAGCTTACCAAATATTGGCAACTCAAAGTCATTCCAGGTGATAAACTCACCTTTCAATGGCCATTGAAATTGGTTCTAATGGATTAATGCAAAACTTGGAATTGAAAACCTCACCTTCCAATAACTCGTAGGAGATAACTAATGGATAGAAATCCAAAAGCTTATCAAGTATTGGCTGTTGGAAGTTGTCCAAAGGAAATAAAAACCAAACTTTGCATTAATGAACCTTTAATGAAAAACGTCTACCTTACCTTCTAGGTGCGAGAAATTTCCATGGGATTGCATCCAAGCTATCACATAACATCCATACTTTGAGAAACTAAAAGTTTTAGCCAATCATCCTCTGAGGAAAAGCCCTCAGAGGCTGTTTGGCTTCCAAGAAAATAAAATAGTAAAGAGAAAAGAGAAACGAGAGAGCTCTGTATATTTCTCTAAGTGTAAAACGTAACCTATGTTCTATATATTTTCCAAGAGGTGATTTCCACCCCTTATATAGTCTTTACAAAAGCAAAAACTTGTGATTGGTTAGTTACAAGGATAAGAAAGGAAATTACATCACAAAATACAAAGGAAAATATCTAAAGTGGAGTTGGCAAAAACAGAGGAAAATTCGCACCACGCATGGGTTATGTGAATTTTGAAGGTGTTATGCGAATTTCGCATAACACCTTGTGTCGTGCGAATTTCGCATAACACCTTGTGTCGTGCGAAATTTTCGTACAACCTAGAGCAGTTGGCTTCCGAAGGCCATATCTTCCTCATTTCAGCTCCAAATCATACACGGTTTGAAGAGTTGGATTCTTGACTTCCAGAGCTTTGAAATGGTATATAGCATGTAAAAAATGGACTTCAGGAAGTGCTCCAAAAGTGTGAAAGAATACTGCAGCTGCTGTCCTCTTTGCTTCTCTTCACTTTGCTTGCTTTTCCTCTTTTCCATTGTTCTTTCCTTGCATACTTTGAACGACTTTGGCAAAGGGCTATGGAGCTCCAAAGCTTGGTTCTTCATGAATTTGAGCTTCCAAAAGCTTTACCATAACTTGTCCAAGTAGCTCCTCCATCATTTGGCATGCTTGAATTGATTCATAAGCTGATAAAAACATGTAAACTTGCCACAAAATGGTTAAAACCAATTACTAAGGACCTTAATGAATTAATTGGGTTAAATGAATATGATTACTACTCAAAGGTGCTTAAAACCATTATAGTTAGGTCTACAAAATAGCACTTTTTGGTAGTAATCAGCAAGTGGACTCCGTCCATTGAGTTACACTAGTTTATCTCTTGCGAGCCTCTGGTAGGTTGTTTAAAGGTAGGATTTTCTAGAATAGCCAACACTTGGTAAGCTTTTGGACTCTAAGGAGACATCCATTAGTTATCTCTTGCCAGCTTTTGAAGGGTAATCCAAGCTTAAGGATCACCTTGAATGGCAAATGCTAGGTGAGAGGTACGAGCCATTGTAAGATGCATCAGTGAGAGGGATTTAGCGTTGAAACCATCAATGGAAAGCAACTATAACACACCAATTGGGAGAATAACTATAGGTTAAATCCCTAATACGAGGAAAGATCCGGAATCTCCACTTTTGTATAAGGGGCCTGAATCTAGTGACCTCAAACTCCAAGAAACCTTTTTCTTTGTAATTAAAATCAATTACTATTTTTTTTTGTTAGCTTAAAACCAACATTTTCCAAACCAAAGATTATGTTTTCTTTTAAAGCTAACTTGGAAAAGAAAAAGCACCAATCCAATTCTTTAAACTAATATCAGGTGTGAAATGAAAACCCATCCCAGTGAATGATCCTAGAACCACTATGCTATGCTACCCTAGTATATGGTGAAATAAGCTTATAAATTTTGTTGATAACTCTCGTCTGAGGACTGAATCAAGAGTACACCAGTTGGGCACGAATCACCAGCCACCTTTAATTGTGATGATTGCCCAGCCGCCTGCAGGACAATCATCATTATAGAAGAATGTCAGAGTGTCTAGTCAGCACTATAGTGGTAGTGTCATTAGCTCTATATAAACCCTCCAAAAAGCACAAACAAGGTACACGCGTACATACGCTCTCTCTTTCCCACAAAATAGTTAGAGCTACTCTTGTCTAACTTAAGCTTCGGAGGGGCGTGCTTGGACTACCCTTCTGGACATCATTTTATGTAGGAAGCAAACCCGTCTGGCTCCAGTATAGCTAGATGGATTCTTCAAGAGGCACAAAGTAGGGCAGAAGTTTGTCTAACTTTAGTGAAGCTAGATGAACCTAACTCTAGTTGGCTTAGCATCAACATTGGCACCGTTTTTGGGAACGACTAAGGAAGTTAACACTCTCTAGAAGCTGATCATCAGCTATGGGTAGCGAAAGCTACTTTGCCTGGCATGTAAGTATGGAAATACTCCAACGAGAGAGTGATCGGTAGATACAGTCTTTGCTTCACCAAACAAGGCGACTCAAAGAAGAGAGTGAAGAGTTGCATGTCCCAATGTCATTAGCGGGCCCCTCTCAAAGTCGACAAACTGCAAAGCTAGTGAACAGCCTCAAGACGTACTGATGAGACATTTTTTCCCGGGAATGCAGATTTCCCATTTGGCATCATATGACATGGTTTGAGGAGGAGTTTTCATCAGCTCGCTAGGTGTAGTTGGACGAAAACACCTACTCAACTAGGTATCAGTAAAGAAGAGGTGCGACAAATAGTCACGTCTATCAGATGTAATGCGAGCCCGATTGAGACCTCAAACGCCAGGCATAGAGGGAAAACCAGACATGGTAGAAACCCTGGAGGCCCGTCTAAGTCCCTCAGTAGCAACAATTATGTTGGAGTCGCCTTCTCATCTACTTAGGCAGTAATAAGGAGGATCCCCCGCAAATCGAGCCACACCCGACTTTGGTAGTCGACGGTTAGATGACATGATCTCTATGCCATTCGACCTTCACATTATTAACTATGAGCCCTCAAGGGGGTTCATAGTGCCAAAATTCACGATATACAACAGAATAAGTGATCCGTTCAATCACATCATGCACTTCAGGCAGCTCATGACTTTGGACATAAGGAATGATGCATTGTTGTGCAAATTCTTTCCAGCCAGCCTACACGACTAGACTCTCTCTTGGTTCCACCGTCTCCCAAATAATTTCGTGAACAATTTTCGGGATTTATCGGAGGCCTTTATGGGCCACTACTTATATTCAACTCATCATAAGAAAAAAATAAACACTCTACAAAACATCAAGATGTAGGAAAACGAGTCACTCATAGACTTCATCAAATGGTTCGGATAGGCTGTTCTCGAGGTGGAATCCTGCAACATGGACGCCATCCTACAGATCTTCAAGTCAAGCATATGTCCAGGCACACCATTCTTTGAGTCTCTCGCAAAGAAGCCACCGACAACGATGGACGATTTGTTCAAACGAGCAAATAAGTACTCCATGCTTGAAGATGACGTCCGGGCGGCTACTCAGTAAGTCTTGGTCACCAATCGTTCGACCAGGCATGACCAGACAGGAAGTTCTAAGCCCTTAAAACAATTGAAGCAAGCTAACAAGAGGCGAGATGGCCAACAGTAGTAGAATCATACTAGTTTGACCCTCTTCAATATCCCATATGAGAAACTCCTCCTGATGATCTACAATCTGTCTGACTTCAGGTGACCAGAATCGATCAAGATAGATCCGGCTAAATAAGATTGGAGCAAAATGTGTGCTTATCATAAAGATCACGACCATACCATTGAACAATGCTGAAGTCTCCACTACTTGGTGAAAAAACTAATCATGGTCGAACACCTGAAACAATATGTTGGTGCAATTGGCAGGCAAAGAGAGACGACCTAAGACCTAGCCGTCCAAGCCCCCACATCTTCAACAACTCCTAGAGCTATCATTAATTACATCCACGGAGGCCCCATTGACGAAAAATATAGTTTTAAACAAAAAAGGCAAAGGTTGCTTTGTACAACCTCTATAAGATAGAGAATTAGCACCTTTCAACACAACTTTCTGGAAGGAAATATGCGCCCCGTCGACGGCATAGTAACCTTTCCTTTTGTAAAGGCTAGTCAAGTATTGCAACCACATGAAGATGCCTTAGTCCTAACACTAGGAATAAGTGGGTTCGACGTGAGAAGGGTTCTGATCGATCCAAGTAACTCAACTGACCTCTTACAAATGTCAGCTTACAAGTAGATGGACTACTCACTCTCTGCCCTAGAGAATCTAGGGCGATTACTATCCAGGTTTAATGGAGCCACGATGACTTCTTAGGGTAACATTGTATTCCCTGTCTAGGTTAGCTCAATCACCCTGAACATACAATTCTCAGTGGTCGAGGATTTGTCCCATTTCAACGCCATCATGGGATGTGCATGGCTTCATAGAATGAAAGTCGTTCCCTCTACGTATGATCAAATGGTGAGCTACCTCATTGAGAATGGACAAATTAACCTTTTTGGCAACCAGCTAGCTCATTGGTGCATTAGATTCTGAACACCCAGCTAGTGAAGAGGCACATCCAAAATTATCAAATACAAGAGAGCAATAGCAATTATTGAACTCGGTGGAGAATGATCCATCTGCAGCTGATCCACTCCAACCACTGAGCCTCTCACATGACACAGGTAAAATCACCTATACTAGCTCCTTGCTCACATCGGTTGAATTAGAACTGCTCGAAAGCGTGTTTCAATGGAACAAAGATGTCTTCGCTTGGACTCACTCTGATATGCCGGGAATCCATCCATCTATGGCCTCTCATAGGCTCAATGTCATACCTTCTTCACATCCCGTCCAACAAAAGGTTCGACGCTTCCATCCGGATAGGCAGAAAATCATCCAGGCGGAGATTGACAAGTTGCTAGTGGTCGGGTTTATCAGAGAAGTCAAGTATCCGGACTGGTTGGCAAATGTGGTGGTCATTCCAAAGAATGATGGGAAGTGTGAGTTTGTGTTGATTACACCAACCTGAATGACTCATGTCCAAAGGATATTTTTTCGTTACCTCAAATAGATCAGATAGTTGATGCCACAGTCGAGCATGGGATGCTTTCCTTTATAGACGCTTTCTCCGGATACCACCAAATTCCCATGTTCTAGCTGGATGAGGAGAAGACAGTTTTTGTTACACCATATGGGTTGTACTACTACAAAGTCATGTCATTTAGGCCCAAGAATGTTGGTGCTACTTATCAAAGATTAATAAGGAAGATCTTTAAGCCCTTGATCGATTGAATCGTGGAAGTCTACATTGACAACATTATTGTGAAAACGGAACCCAAGATGAACACGTCCAGCACCTGGAAGAAACATTCCGCTTGATGCGGGCATACATCATGAAGCTTAATCTTGCTAAGTGCACTTTTGGCGTTTGTGTAGGAAAGTTTCTAGGGTTTATGGTGACCCAAAGAGGAATTGAAGTTAATCCGAATAAAATAAAAGTCGTCCTTGAAACACTTGCCCCGAGTAGCAAAAAGGAGTTGCAACACCTCACAGGCTGTCTAGTCGCTTTCCAACTTTTCATAGCCTGTTTCACAGACAAGTTGAGGCCTTTCTTCCTCACGCTCAATGGAGCAAGCACATTCGGCTAGACGGATGAATGCAAATAGACATTTGAAGTAGTCATGCGCAACCTCATTGAACCGCCCATTCAGAGCAGCCCCAAGTATGATAAACAACTCTATATGTACCTGGATGTATCTGACTGTGCAGTTAGCGCTGTCTTGTTTCGATACATACAAGACAAATAGCAAAATCCCGTCTATTATGTGAGTAAAGCAATGGTCAACATAGAGACTCGGTACTCTAGAATGGAGTAGATGACCGTAGCCCTGAAAAATGCCACTTAGAAGCTTCGCCCGTACTTCTAGGCTCACCAAGTGATTGTGCTCACAAATCAGCCACTCCGAGTTACCCTACACAAACTAAATCTATCTGGACGAATGTTGAAATGGGCCATTGAGTTAAGTGAACATGGAATCAAATACCAGCCAAGGTTAGCGTTGAAGGGACAAGTTATGACCGACTTTATAGCCGAACTCTCTCAAAAACTAGCACATCTAGTTGAGTCCCCTGGAGCAATGGTGAACACTTCATGTAGATGAAACATCCAAGGCGTCCGATTCTAAAGTAAGTTTGATCCTATAATCACCAACTGAAGAACTGTTGGAGCAAGCCATCCGTCTCTACTTTTCTGCCTCCAACAATGAAGCGGAAAATGAAGCCGTCCTAGCTAGGCTAGACTTTGCCATAACATTGACTACAACAAGGCTAGAGATCAGGAGCGATTATCAGCTAATCATTGGACAAATTCAGAAAGAGTACAAAGAAAATGATGAGTGCATGGCTCGCTACCTCGCTATGGTGGAAAATTGCCTAAAAAATCTAGATGAGTGGATTGTTAGACGAGTACCCTAAAAGTAGAACTTGAAGGTGGACGCCCTGGCCGGAATAGCTGCCACTCTCCCTATAAGAGAAGCAATAATGCTGCCCGTCCAACTCCAAGCCACACCCTCAATCATACCTGGACCAGTATGTAGTGCCAATGAGGCAGACCTTGGTTAGATACAGGATATTGTGAAATACCTCAAGATGGGAGAATTACTTGAAAAACGGGAAGTAGGCGCACAGACTTTGTGTATAGGCTGCCATCTTCACTCTCATCAATGACCATATTTATAGATGGTCATTTGGAGGTCCATACCTAAGATGTTTGAGCGATCTAAAAGCCAAATATGTCATGGCCGAACTCCATGAAGGTGTGTGTGGCAATCACCCAGACGGACGAACCCTAGCGCATCGTGCTCACACGTAAGGATACTATTGGCCCACCATGAAACAAGATGTTGGAAACTATGTTAAGATATGTGATCGTTGTCAAAGATATGCCCCCATTCCCCGTATACCTTTTAAAGCTCTCAACCCGCTCACATGTCCTTGGCCGTTTGCATAGTGGGGGATGGGCATAATCGACCCCTTACCTGTCGCAGCAGCGTAAAAGAAATTTCTACTTGTAGCAACTAACTATTTCATCAAGTGGGTAGAAGCAGAAGCCTATGCCAACATCAAGGACAATGATGTTTCCAAGGTCGTTTGGAAAAACATCGTGTGCTAGTTCGGAGACCCACGAGCGATTGTGGCAGATAATGGATCATAATTTGACAGTATTGTCTTCCAAACATTCTACTTGGAGTTAAACATTAAGAACCTATATTCAACGCCTCGCTATCCTTAGAGCAACGGGAAAGCGGAGGCAACAAACAAAACCCTATTGGCTACACTAAAAAAAAAATTGGAATGAGCCAAAGGGAAATGGGTAGACGAACTGCTCGAAGTCTTATGGGCTTATCAGACCACATCTAGATAGCCAACAAGAGCTACTCCTTTCTCCCTTGCCTATGGAATGGAAGTCGTTATTCCAACCCAAATAGGCATGCCTACCGCCAAAACGGTCGTCCAAGGTTAAAGAGATAACGATGAAGAAATTGGAAAACATTTGGATTGGGTAGATGAAATACGAGGAAACGTGGCTACTCAGATGGCTTCTTACCGCTAGAGGGCGATCTCTCATTACAACAAAAAGACGCGACCACGATTTTTCAGGACATGAACTCTAGTCCTCAGAAGAGTCTTCGAGAACATAGTCGAAGTAGGAGCCGAAAAGCTTCAGGCTAATTGGGAAGGGCCATACGTTGTGACTAAGGGTAAAGACTCAAGGGCATACCATCTTCAAACACTAGACGATGTACCCCTACTCTGCCCTTGGAATGTGTCTAACCTAAAGCTGTATTATCAATAAAACTTGTTTATGAAAGTAAAATGTATGAAAAGAAATGGATAAAATAGATTTATTAAAAAATATGGAAAATCCAACGTCTTTACAAGTTTTTTCGTCTAAGACACATGCGACTAGGATAAACGCGTACAAATACAAGATCAAGCATGCCTGCCAGAAGGACTGATTCCAAAAGCATCTCTTCTACCCTGGGCAGGGCTGCCTGCAGCTTCATTCTCGTCGTCCAAAAGAAACTGGGGGTGTCTTGGGCGATACCATGTTTCTTCATACAACACCTGTAGCCATAGAAGAACATGTCGTCCACTTGTTTCTGGTACTTAGCCTCCAACTCTTCCTCTTGAACAGCGAACACGGCCCGGAGTTCCTGTAGCCCTTACCTCAGCCGTCTAGCCTTCTCATCGACCTTCTTCTTGCTAATCTCCATCGTCTCCATCTCCTTGGCTAGCTGACTAGCCTCAGCTTCAGTTGCCTCATTCCCTTCTTCTGTCTTCCTCAACAGCCCAACTTTTTCCTCAATGAGCTTTCGGGTAGTAGTGACCTCACTCTTTGTTGTCTCCAACCTGGTGTGGAGATTCTTATTGTCATCCATGTTATAGGCAATGTATGCCTTTATGATCTTGGCAGCTTCTAGTTGGTAGAAGAGTTGAGCGCATTGCCATATAAGGTTTTAGACCTCGGCTATCACCTAAAGGGGCAACAAGAAAATTATTAAGAAACCAAAGACTAAGGTAGAATAAACAGAAAAGGGAAACGACTTACCACTTCCGTCGTCTCAAAAGTCGTATAGTCTTGCATGGGCATGATACGAGAAATGGTAGTGTCTAGAGTTCCAAATGGGAGCCATGCTATGAAGGATTGATTGAGATTGCTCTCTATCTCGACCGGGATCTGTTGAGTGGCCAGAAAGAGCACTCCCATATTTTGTATTGGATTCTCTCTCTCAGTGAAGAAATGAGTCTACCTCATTAACTCAGTTATCTCCTCCCGGCTGGGAACGTAGGATGACTTTGGATGGGAGGGAAAGAAAGTCATGTATTCAAGCGACTCATCACTGAGATGGTCCGGACCGATGGAGGGCCTCCTTGGATCATGGTAAGTAATGCCTTCAGTGGAAGGAAGCCTCTCGTCCAATTCAGGAATGGTATATGCAGCAGTAGTTGAAGACATTGGCATCGGGGTAGGAGCCGAGACAAGTTCTTGGTAGATAGGCTTCGGATAGGCTCTCTTCGAGGGAGCAAGGTTAACCACGATGGATTCGGACAGGTGCTTGTGTTGCCTCTCCTGAAATCCAGCCCTCAAGTTTGTAGCCATGTCTACCTTTTCTTCATATTCACAAACAATGGGAGCCACCACCGCTCAACCCTTGTCTCTGGCTCGGTGTTGGCAGTTGAAGAAGGAGATGAGGATGAAGCTGATGGAGAAGTCGGAGGTGCAGGTGGTGGAGTCCATGCCCTTTGAATGGGCTAAACAATAAGTCATTTCTTATTCTTAGCAAGAGGCCAGATGGTGGAGCTAGAGGCCGGACGGTTTGTAGTCGAAGCTTGCCTTAGCGTCCTTTCCTAAAAATTTTTTCTCCCGTGACTCTAGACGGGCCTGACTTGTCTCTGAATTTGCCAAACGAGCAACCTCATAAACGAGCAAGTCCTTTAGCACGAAGTGCTCGTCGGGCACCAAAGACAGGGAAGCCACGTGAGGGAAAACGGGGATAATAAATAGCTTAGGGTCGTTGATCAAAGCTAATAGATTCTTGTCTGACAAAAGAACCTGATGATTCCGTTCAGACGCGTCTATCTCGAATATCTTGTTGAGTCAGGTGAAGGAAACTTTATCCAGCTACTCTACAAGACGACCTTGCCTATCCTTGCCTGCATTACACAAAAAGAAAGATTACCAATAAGTTCTCAGTGAGGAAGAAATAATTGTGAAGAATAGATAAAAGTTATAGAGGCATATCCTACTTGGAATCTCTAGCGAGTGCTATAGAGTAAAGACTCTGTCTAGCCCCTCAAATGGATCCCTCCAAGGACCGGACACAAGGACATGCCTCTTTGTCCCACCTTTGTTTGAGTTTGGAAGTCCGGTCACTAGCTAGAGGGAAATGATGTGGGATGACAGGCTAAACCTTTCCTTCTGACTCATCTTCACCGTATAGATGAACAAGACTTCCATTAAGGAAAGGTCCAACTAGAAGAGCATGTCCATAATGCTGCATCCCATCAACACCCGGACAACATTTGGATGAAGGAAAGCTAGAGGAATCTAGGTGAAGTGGAGAAATTGCTTATAGAATGAGGGAAGAAGTAGATGAAGCCTCACAACAAATTGCTCATTGCTGAAGTACATCGAGTTATAGGACTAGTTTTTGGAGGATAGAGCCTCGTTGTCTACTAGGTGGATAGAAATTTTGTCTGAGATATGAAAGCGTGCCCGAAACTCCTATTCGGACAGAAGATCAACTAGAAGTTTTGATTTAAGGCACTTTACTCTAGTATCTCTCCGACCACCTTTCTAGGGCCTACCACCTCCACTGGTGGAAGCAATACCTCATCTTGCCTACATGCTGAGTAACTTTGGGCAGCGTGGAAACCTGCGTGGGACAACAAAGTTATTAGAAATGGTCACCCGACCCATCCGCCGTTTTGCAGTGCCTCAACTATACAACAAAAAACCTAGATGGACCAAAAGTCCAAGTCTAAACAGACCTTTTAATGAAACTTGTAGAGCAAGCCTCTTGACCAGTAATCAAAAGGAGGATCACGCTCCCTTTTTACTAGTACGACGGTGGCAGGACAAAAAATGCCTAAACCGACCCTTGAAGGTATTAACAATGAGGAAGCAAAATGGAGAAATCTAGAAAATCCTAGATTTGATGGTCGATACAGTCATCTTCTCCAAAATGAAGACATAAGACAACCTTAGAATTTGGATGCCACGAGGTCTATTTTTGGTCTAAACTCAACAACCGTCGACGTAGTCCCAAAATGAACAGTGAACAACAAAAATAGCGAATGACAAGAGGCTTACTAGAGTCAAAAGTAAGTGCTCTCTAGCGAGAGGAAGTACATCGGAAGCAAGCTTGAGAATGACGGTGAGAATAGTGGAGAATGAGCGGCAACTAGCGTAACGACAATGAAGATGCAGAAACTAAGAAGAGAAAACTCTAGAGTGGGAAAAACCAAAAAGTAATCCAAAGGGTGTGGGGGCCCTCTATTTATAAGGACCCAAAAACCTAGGAATCCTAAAAGACAAGTTGTTTGGAAACATATCTCAAAGCGGCGCTCCTTCTAAATGGTAGCCTCGATGGATGCGACCCATCATTGCTACTTCAAGTGATACGTGTTCTAAAGTGCCTAAGTAACCTGAGAAGATAGGTAACTCATTCTACCTCTACTCGACGGTGTTCGAACATAGGTAGATAGGTTAAGGGGGTATTGTGAGGGGTCCCTTTCCACGTGTCCTTTTCCAGCTCAAACACTTTGGCCGTCTAGGACAAACGTGTAACTTATTCAGATCGTTCCATCCAGACCAAGACAAGTTTCGTCTGGCACTAGAAGTGAGAGGGTTCCTTTCCCCCATAGGGCCAGGTGACATTGGGAGTCTGGACTCCCAAATGGCAAGAATTGTCTAGTCATGTCTTAAAGACCTCTGGCATGCTTGATCATTCACGCTTGACATTTGAGCAGCCAACAAGACTCCATTTAGCCCACAAGTCCATGTCAATTAATGACTCAACATAATCCCAAACGTTGACAGACTGAGTGGACAGATAGCTACATGGTCTGAGATCTTGACATGTCAGCAAATGGCACCTGCCAACTGCCCTTAACTATGATAATTGTCCAGCCGCCCGCAGGATAATTATCATTACAAAAGAAGGTCAAAGTGTCTAGTCAGTACTATAGTGGTAGTGTCATCAGTTCTATATAAACCCTCCAAAAAGTACGAACAAGGTACGCGTGTACATACACACTCACTCTTTCCCACAAAATAGTTAGAGCTATTCTTGTCTAACTTTAGCTTCAAAGGGACGTGTCTGAACTACCCGTCCGAACATCCTTTTGTGCAGGAAGCAAGCTTGTCTAACTCCAGTATAGCTAGACGGATTCTTTAAGAGTCACGAAGTAGGGAAGAAGTTTTTCTAACTTCAACGAAGCTAGATGGACCTAACTCCAGTTGGCTTAGCATCAATAATGCCGACAATGGTTTCAAAGTGGTAGCCCCTCCATGTGGCAACCTTCTTTCATATGAATATGACAATTGGTTCTATTGGTTTTCTCGTAGAGAGAGTGTCCCAATGGTCAATTGATCAACCTGTGCATGAAGATAGAGAAAAGTTGTCAATGGTGAGTTGGTTCTACAATTTTGGTGGTGAGCGCTAGGATAATGGCTCTTTGTTGCATCTTCCTCTCCAAAAATTTTGATTGATGTCCTCGAAAAAATTCTGATCGTTATCCCATAAAAAAAAAAAAAATTCTGAACATCCACCATTCTAAAAATTCTGATTGTTGTTCCTAAAAAATTCAGCTCGTCGTTCTCTCAACTAGAAAGAGGACCATCCTTTGTGTGCGATCTCTTTTTTGAAAAATCCTCCCAACACTTTGAATCTCTTTTCCAACACGCTCAAACCTGTTTTTCAACCCTCACCTTGAAAACTCCACCAAAATGTTGAACGACACAAGCCATCAAGCTGTTAGAAGAAGTATCATGGTCATCAGTGTAGATGATGTAGTCTAGGTTGGAGCTTTCTTTTTGGATGGCTTTGACGGCGCGCCACAAGACCCTCTCACCATCACCGCCATCATTGGTATATGGATGGAAGAATCTAAACCCCCGTTATCTATTGCTCATGTCTTTGACGATCAAATGTGATATATAACTCAAAATTAAGGTTATTACACCCGAAATTAGGCACCATATCACAACCTTATTCGCTAATTATCTTTGATTTTTTTACTTTTATTTGGATTAAATGATCAAAGATGTCGGAAAGTCGAAAAGGTTCCTCTCAAGTATTAATAAGCCCCCAGATGTCATGGCTTCCAAAATTTGATGTGGATTATTTACTCTTAACTTACCAGAATGTGGTTTGCAACTCACAAAATGGTGCACGATACAACTTCATGCATCATTTTATGGTGCAAATAGCAAACAAACATCCTTGTGGTCTAAATGGCAATGTTGGATTTAGTATGGTCATAAGGTGATGTCCTTTTTTTTGAAGAAAAGGGTTATTAGATGGTTCGGTCTATTGTAAAATGACCCTCAAAATCAAATTAGCAGTCTTTGTTGATCATTTTTCTTAAATATTTTTTTATCTTTGTTTTTTTCAATGGAAACTCAATCTTCCCATATTGATGGCGCGACTCCCTAAAGAATACAATTGTCATTTTCCTCCAAAAATCTTTTCCTCTTCCAACATCTTCTTCATCTCACTTCCTTCAAGTCATAATCCTATCTTTCCCATGAAGTAACTATTGTTTTAAGGGTATGAAAATAGTGGACTAACCCAAAACACACAAACAAAGAACAAAATGAATAACAAGAAACTTATCGGTAATAGGTTAAGGCGTGATAAACATTGTCCTTGAAATAGATCTACCCTCATCGAATACAAACTCGGTGCACTAGGGTAGCAGTGGCCTACCTTCAGGATTCAACAACTAGTGATTCTCTCATTGGGTGTACCTTATAGGCGAGACATGTATAGTTTGGGTTCTAAAAAATTCTTCTAGATAGATGTATGAAATAGTGGAGAGGGAAGCAAAAAATTAGAAGGCTTAAAAGAACTATCTGAAAAAAATAATTATTTGAGAGTGAGGGGTGACCTGCTTTTGTAGGCCACTAACACAGTCCTAACAAGACTTTACTCGTAATCAGAACATGACTCTACTTGTAATAAAAAAGGACTCTACTTGTAAACAAAACATGACTCTACTTGTAAGCGGAACAGGACTCTACTAGCATACTCCCAATGAGACTCTTCCCAAAGAGTCAACAAAAAATAAAAGACTAAGTCAAACACAACTTCACATTTACACTTTTCATACAATCCCCTATAGAGAGTAGATGTGATGGAAGAAAAAAATGGAGGAAAAAATAATTCAATGCATCAGTATTAGTGCCCAAAGGCTATGAACCAGTCTTAGGACAAATAAGTATTGAATCACAGAACATGATGAAAAATGAATTTCTATGAACCAATGTTTCTTGATGTAACTCAAGGGACCTTTATCAACATTGATTTTCTCAACTACACTACGAGTTGTACATAATGGGTTGGCACAAATAGGCCATGCGCCTTACCTGGATATTCATGAGAACTCCAAAGAACCTGCCTAAGTTCTCATAGGAAGCGACACCACCTCCACTCTCATATAGGTGAATCCATAAAGTATGCTCTGCATTTAAACATACCATCTATAAGGAATATGGTATTCATTAAGAGTAAACACTCAACCTTAGTCAATGAAGAATATACTTTATCTACACCATAGGGATAGACTCTCGTATAATTAAATTTGATAGAGCACCTCAAGTTAACAAGTGATTTGTTATTACCCATATGAACATACTTTATGGAATTTCCATTTTAATAGGTTGGGTTACCACCACCCTTGACTTTTGTAATAGGCATAAGCCCCATCCACCTCGATGTTTCTTCCACTAGTTTCTTATTTAGTGGTTTGGTTAAAGGATCGGCCAAATTCAACTCCGACCTCACAAATTCTAAGGATATAACCCTGATTTCAAGCAGCTCTTGCACAATATTGTGCCTTAGGCATATATGCTCGTTCTTTCCATTAAATATTTTACTTTTATCCTTAGCAATTGTACATTGGCTATCACAACGCATAGACACAGATGGGGCTGGTCTCGTCCATAAAGGGATATCTGCTAAGAGGTTTCTAAAGCCACTCAAGCTTAGAACTTGCATTTTCTAAGGCAATAAATTTAGTCTCCATAGTAAAGGAGTAATGTAAGTTTGCTTGGCAGACTTCCAAGAAACTGCACTTCCACCAAGAATGAAATCATATCCACTAGTGGATTTCATCTCATCTGAATCTGAGATCCAACTTGCATCACTAAATCCTTCAAGGACACTTGGAAATCCATTATAGCACAAACCATAGTTAATGGTGCCTTTCAAATACTTAAGAACTCTACGAATAGAAGCCCAATGGTCCTGATTAGGACTTTGGGTGTATTGACTTAATCTACCTATTGCATAAGCAATGTCAAGTCTTATACAGTTCATTTATTACATTAGGCTCCTTATGATTTGAGCATACTCGATTTATGGAACATTTTGTTATCTATTTTTCTTCAGCTATGAGTTGAGATCATAAGGAGTTGACACTAGTTTACAATCAAAGTGTTCAAACTTCCTTAGGATCTTCTCAGTATAATGCTCTTGAGAAAGGTTTAACCCATTAGGTGTTCTAGTTATTTTAATTCCTAGAGTCACCTCTGCCTCTCCTAAGTATTTCATATCAAACTTAGAACCTAGGAATTTCTTGGTCTCACACACAACCTCTAGGCTAGTTCCAAAAATCAGCATGTCATCAACATAAAGAAAAATGACTACACATGTGTTATGCTCATACTTGCTATAGATACATTTATTAGCATCATTAATGGAATATCTATTAGTTCCTAACACATGCTCAAACTTGTTGTGCCACTGTTTCAGAGCTTGTTTTAACCCATATAGTGATTTAACCAACCTACACACCTTTTTTTCCTTCCCTGGAACTACATAACCCTCAGGTTGTTCTATATAAATTTCCTTTTCCAAATCCTCATTCAATAATGCAATCTTGACATCCATTTGTGTATCACCAGATTATGAATGGAAGCTAGAGCGATCAATACTTTAATTGGCGTTATTCTAGTCACATGGGTAAATGTGTCAAAGTAATCTACATCATTCCTTTGTTCAAGCCTTTGGCAACTAAACGAGCTTTATACTTCTCTATGGACCCATTTTGTTTTAACTTTCTTTTAAAGATCCACTTATAACCAATAGTCATTACACTAGGAGGCAAATCTACTAACTCCCATGTATGGTTATACATGATTGATTCAATTTCACTATTAATGGCCTCCTTCCAGAATGGTGCATCAGGAGAAGTTATAGCTTCTTTGAAGGATCTAGGGTCCTCATCCATTAGGAAGGTTTAAAAACCATCTCTAAGGTTTGTTTGTTTCTTATCTTTTTTACTCCTTCTAGGTTCAAATTTAGAAGGTTCAATAGTCTCATCTCTACTTCTTTTCTGAACTTGCTGTTCACTATTTAGTTTCATGGGAAAGATGTTTTCAAAGAAATCCGCATTATTTGTTTCTATTATGGTATTGACATCTACAAGACTATTTTTTGACTTAGTAACAAGAAACCTATATGCCACACTATTCTCAGCATAACCAATGAACATTTTCTAGTTTTCATTTTTTAGGTTCAAGGAAAAGAACTTTAGCTAAACACCCCCACACTTTCAAGTATGCTATATTAGGTGCATAATCCTTCCACAACTCATAAGGAGTTTTACCAATTCTCTTGTAAGGTATTCTATTTTGAATATGACAAGCAGAGATGATAGCTTCTCCCCACAAGTTCAAGGATGCTCTTGAACTTACCAACATTGCATTCATAATTTCTTTTAAGGTTTTATTTTTTCCTTTCCACTATTCCATTAGACTCGTGGGAATAAGGAAGAGTAGTTTCATGAATGATCCCATGATCTTCATAAAAAGAATTAAAGGGGTTGGACTTATACTCTCATTCTTTATCAGTTCTAAGCCTTTTAATCTTCCTACTTAGTTGATTTTCCACTTCATTTTTGTACTTGATGAAAACATCTCTTGCTTCATCTTGGTTTCTCAAAAGATATACACTTGTATACCTTGAGTAGTCATCTATGAAAGTTATGTAGAATTGTTTACCACCTCTAGTCATTGTATTTTTTAGGTCTCCTAAGTGACTGTGTATTAAACTTAGTAGATTTGATTCTCTTTCTACTGATTTGCAAGATATCTTTGTGGTTTTAGATTCTACAAATGATTAACATTTTCCAAGGTTTTCTAAGGACCGCTTAGGAATTAAACTTAATTCAACCATTTTCTTCATATACGAAAAGTTCACATGTCCTAATCTACCATGCCAAATATCACAAGAATCAACTATGTAGAAATGGTACTAAGAATATCATGCCTAACTTGTTTATTACCAATTTCCCAAGTAGGCAACGATTTAGAACCATCTTCTGGTTTTGGGTCAGTCAAAATGTGTCCCAAGTCCACTACATCAATTGTAGAGAAAGCTATTTCCTGCCATCTCTTGAACAATGTCCTGTTGAAGGGATCAATCTTAGAGGTGTTAGGACAAGTGTGAACTAGAGAGGCTTCCATTTGGATCTATTTCATGATTGTTGTTTTAAGGGTATGAAAATAGAGGACTAGCCCAAAACACACGAACAAAGAGCAAAATGAATAGCAAGAAACTTATCGGTGATAGGCTAAGGTGTGACAAACACTATCCTTGAAATAGATCCACCATTCTCGAAGATGAACTCAATGCACAAGGGTACCAGTGAGTCTCGCCTTAGGTGCACTCTACAGGCGAGACGTGTACAACTCGGGTTCTAAAAAATTCCTCCAAATAAATGTATGAAAGAGTGGAGAGGGAAGCAAAACGCTGGAAGTTTTAGAAGAACTCTTTGAAAAAAAAAAATTATTTGAGAGTGAGGGGTGACCTATTTTTATAGGCCACTAACACAATCCCACTGAGACTCTACTTGTAATCAAAATAGGACTTTACTTGTAAGCAGAATGAGACTCTACTTGTAAGTGGAATGTGACTCTACTAGCACACTCCTAATGGGACTCTTCCCAAAGAGTCGGAAAAAAAGAAAGACTAAAGGTGGTGTTTGTTTTTTTGGCTTTTTGCTGAAAACCATTTAGTTTTAGAATTTAGGTTGTTTGTTTTTTTACTTTTTCATGACTTATTATAAACTTTTTACTAAATAAAAAAAGCCAAAATATGTGGCTTTTTCTAAATAGAAAAAATAACACAATGATTTTTTTTTACCTTTTAATACTTAATAAAAATAAAATACTATAAAAACAAACAACCTAATATTTAATACTATTAAGTATTAAGGTTCTATTTAGAATTAAGTAAAAAAACAAACACCACCTAAGTCAAACACAACTTCACATTTACACTCTTCTTATAGTAACTTGATTTCCCATGGTATAACCCGAGTTCCCATGGTAATAAAAGAGACAAGATAACCAACCACACGCTATTTTATGAAAATAGGTAAATAAATAAAGAAAAATAAACAAATAACTAAAAAAATAATATTAAATATAAATAAATAAATAGAAAAATTAATAAATAAGAAAATCAAGTATATTTGAGCGTTAAAAATGCAAATCATGCGAACTACGTAAGTCATGCAGGAATTACCTAAAAGTGACCAACATGGGTTGAGGTGTGTTAAGGTGGGCCAAGGTGGGCTTTAGTAAATCTAAGAGGGCCTAGGTGAACCTAAGTGGGATCTAACCTAAGGACAAAGGATGGCCAAGGTCACAATGTAGGTCCGAATGAGTACCTCAACAAAGGGTCCCTGAAGGTGGTTTAGAAAATGAAACTATATAATTGTCGATGGGCCACTAAGGGATGTCTACGAGTCAAGAGAGGAGTATGAGAAGACACCTAGTGTCACATATGCTAAGAAGACAAATTAGAGGGTTTATAGTTGTGTCTTAAGACGTTAAACAAATCCTTTGGAAGAGGATGTGTCTTTTAAATACAAGACACATCCTTTAAAATAAGTTGTGTCTATTAAGAAACATGTCTTCTGAGAAAAAAAAAATCCTAATTTCCATTCACCAATATAAATTCCAACAATCCCACACATGAATGGAAATTGTCTTAAAAAAAAAATTGCAAATGACAAGCAAAAGTTCTTGGAGATAGTTTCCTTGTGGACTTGGAGGACGTGGATGGCCATGCCAGAGGCGGTGGAGAGCTTCTTGTTGCAGACATGGCACTTGAAGTGCTTGGCCTTCTGGTACTGAACAAGAATCTTCTCGTCCTTAAACTCCCTCTCGCAGTAGTAGCAGAACACCTTCGTTGCTCTTTCTTCTTCTCCATTCTCTCATCTCTCATATCTCTCATAGTGTTTCCCTTGATTCGGGAATTTATTTTCTGATTTTGGGAATATGATATTTGGGTGTCACATGCAAGTCCTATTCTACCCAACCCCCATCACCTTTGGGACCAGCCTCACACGTAATGCATTTGTCTATTTATTATGCAATGTGTCATAATCTTTTTGGGCCATTCTATGAGACTAAAATGCAATTCCCGATCTTGTTTAAAAAATTGGTGATCAATAAAAAAAATACAATATAACCAAAATATCTTATTTATTTATTTATATTTTAGCATAATTCCATTTGTTTCTACCCATGATTCATTTCCTTTATACACGTGAGATATTTTAACAATTTTTTATTTTTAATTATATTAATATGAAATACAAAATAATAAAAATATCTATTAATTTGAAAAGCTTAAGCACAAAAAGTCCATTTTTGCATTTTTTTTTAAAAGTCACTAAAAAAAACTACAAAAAAAAAAAATCATTTAAGTTAAAGAAGAAATTAATATAAACTAAGAGGGTTATTTTTCTATTTTTATGACTTATTATAGATTTTTTTGAGTAAAAAAAATCAAAATATTTAATTTTTTCTAAATAGAAAAAGTAATATGTTGGTTTTTTCTTTATTTTTAAATACTTAATAAAAATAAAATATTATAAAAATAAATAACTTAATACTTAATACTATTAAACGCTATTTAGTTTTTTAATTCTATTTATAATTAAGTAAAAAAAAAAATACAAACACCACCTAAGGGAATGTTTGGTAAAACTTAATACTTATTACTTAATAATTTAAGTTGATTTTAAGTTAAATTATATTTAAGTTGTTGATTTAAAACTTATTACTTAATTCTTACTTTAATTATTAAGATTGTTTGATAAAATTAATTTAAAATTTATTTCAAATAATTAAATTAACATATTTATTCTTAGAAATTATAATTAGGGAAATGGAAGTCGAGTAACAATGAAGATCGTGAAATAGTAAAAGAGATTGTGGAGATAATTAGGGTAAATGGGGATAAAAATGTCAAATGAGGATATAAACTTAAAAATAATTTAATTATTTTGCTTATTACTTAAAGTTGTTTTTTACTTTAAGCCATATCATTAAATTATTTTACAAAACATACTTAATTTAATTAATAACTTAAATTAAGTTATCAAGTTACTTTAAGTTATTAAGTTAATTTACCAAATACCCTCTAAATCTACAAAATTATATTACTAAAACCAAAATTTTGTCATTTCACAACCACTACTTTGACAAAGTTACTTTAATCCTTTAATAACCACTCCCAAATGACATGGGAAAAGGTTAGGTATTGAAAATTCAAATATTTGTAATCAAATGTGAGGAAGATGGGTAAAACTAACCTCTTACGATTAATAATAACAAAATTAAACACCAAATTGAATGAAAATGGCAATGGGACGTGATCATTTCGTATGGGGGTTTACAAGGACAAGACATATAAGATGAGAAAGCCTAAAATCTATTTATATTCCCATACAATTTGGATTTGATACATCATCTAATATTAAAATAAAGATGTCACACAAGATGTAACATATGCTACTTTTATTTTTATTTAAAATAAGTAGACAATACATTTTTTTCAACTTAATTTTTTAATCAACTTTTCTATGACACTCAACCATTACATTATTAAAAGCAATTGAAACAAACATTTTTAAGGACTTAGAACCTTTTTTTTTATAATACATTGCTTTAGCATTCACTTCATGAGATATTAGTTATCATGTCTCCAATTAGACGTTGTATGCTAGAGTCCGAAGATCCACCTTTTGTCAAGGCCTTCATGCACTTTTCTTTCATTTTTGCCCTTTTCATTCTAATGTTGTTGCTATCATCCATTAAACTCCTTATTCTACTCTTAATTTCTTGAGCACTTACAAGATTACTAGTATTCATGTTATAATCAAATCTAATCTCTACCCCCATTTCTAACTCTCTTACTATTTGAAACGCATTCAATTATTGTTCTGCATACATAGGTCATGTAGCTACTGGGACACCATACCATATGCTTTCTAATATAGAATTCCACCCACAATGAGATATAAACCCTCCTACTGCAGAGTGAGCTAAAACAGCTGCTTGTGGTGCCCATCCAATTATCTTTCCAATTTTAGATGTACGATCTAAGAACCTTTCAGGTAATACTTCCTCGAAATTCACATAATCACTAGGTATTGCCATCTTACCTTTTGGTGGAGGTTGTCGGAGTGTCCACAAGAAACGATGCCCACTATTCTGAAGCCCAATTGCAATCTCCTTGATTTGATCCATGTGGAATGCTCCAGCGCTGCCAAAACATAAAAACACCACAGATGATGTGGGTTGATCATCAAGCCATTGGATGACATCCAAGTCACTATCTTGTTTTTGTTTGTTGGCATGTTGTAAGTTCAATAATGGCCCTACTGTGTAAATGGGAGGAGTTGTACCATCGACAAAGGAGTTAATCACATGAGATTCTAGCTCCATAAATGTATTTACCAAAATACCCTTGGCATCTCTAAAGCTCCTTACCCGATCGAGGAAATCCATGGATCCGCCACCCTCCTTGTCCACCGCCGTAGCAGGCAAGACTCGAGCAGGAACCGAGTTGACAAAACCCGGGACCACCAACTTAGCATCCGAGTTAGCAAACTCAGTAACATCCACGCCCTGGCGGTCCTTGAGGGTTTGAAGATGAAACATGAGAGCAAGGCAGGCCGCACTGGAGGCGAAGTACACATAGGAAGGAACACCCAATTTATTAGCTACATCTATCATGGAAGTACATGTTAAAATGAATCAAGATGAATACCCTAATTTCATATATACTGGAATATTTAACAAGGTGAATACCCTAATTTCATATATACTGGAATCTCCTGATTAAAAACAATGAGTAGAAAAAATAATAGCGGAAGCATACCTGAATCCATTGAAGGAGAAACCTTATAGGAAGAAAACCCTTTGAGATGGTCTTCCAATTCTAGCCACTAGATTTTGTGTCAATTTCTCACTGAGAGGATTTTCAGAAATTGGAATGCGTAGTCGTAGAATGGGGACCATAACCCTATTTATAAACCGCTAGGGCAGTTTTAATTTTATCACAATTATATTTCTGCCCCTCATAGAAATAATAATTATCTAATGGTATCTACACAATAATCTCATGACAATTATACCCTTAAGCCAATTAATCAATTATTAATTAGATCACTATATTTAGGCTTAATTAATTAAATGATAGCACACACATTTTAATTATTTACATGTGTGGCCCAAATTATAGATTAATTACAAAAATTAATCTAACAGTACAAAGCATATCGACCACAATCCCAACGAGTCGACCCGACTCAAACCGAGTGAGCTGGTGGACTGCATCCCTCACTAGAGGCTTCTGCCTTGCAATGATATTATAGAAGATATTAGGGGATGACGATGATGGGTGGGAATTGGATGAATCTGAGTCGAGTTCAGGAAGGTGGACAAATCGAATGGACCCGGAAACGGAAGCAGAAACTGAATGGATATAGTTGGTTACCGCAGAGTCCTCAAGAGGTAGCTTCATGATGAGTAGAGTGACTGAGAAGCGGTCATCTCTACCAACAAGAAGCTTAGCAAACTCCACAGCTGATACAAGATGTCCTATAGCTGAGACAGAGACAAAAATAAGCTCTATTTTCTTCACCATCACTAGCTAATACTACGGCTCACAGAGAAAATTCTAAGAAATTTTCTTATTTTCAGTGGAATTAAACACCGGATGATTCAGATATATATATAGATCTTCACTATGTGGTTTTAGCTTGGAGAAGAAGAATGGAGGTGATGTCATGGCCGACATAGAATATAGAATATTCATATCTCTGATGTTGAAGTCTTAGGCTGTGGGCGTGAGTACTATTGCATGGACTTTTCCGTGCAAATATTTGTCTTTTTTTGTTTTTTTGTTTTTGGTTGGCATTCTTTGATCTCTTCAATTCTCTTTAGTAAACAATATAATTCAATATTTATGGAATTATTTCTACTTTGGAAAGAGACCAAAACCAAGTTTGTCTTTTCGTGTGGAGCAGACAATTTTTAATTGAAAAAGGAATTATTCTCAGAATGTTGAATGATTTTAAACATATGAATTTTTCAAATCAATCAAATTGATAAAATTTAGTCCACTTTGTGAGACGTCCATTCAATAGTATCTAAATTAATTCCACTGAATTTCATCACTGCTGCATTATTAATTGAACATCGACTAATTCTCTAATTCCAAATGTTCTTATCTCAATCATATAAGCAGACAAATTTAAATGTCACACATATACCTTTTTGACCCAATTCTAGAAAAAAATCTCTACTTTTCCGACACTAAAATCTTTCATATGCATAATTTTTTGAGCGTTAGATGGGGGGCAATTATCTCCCATAAATGATAAATTTAATATATAATATACATCCCATATCATAGAAAACTTTTTTTTATTGAAATTGTTATTTATGGTTAATAATAGTGAAATTAAGGTAGAAAACAATAAAATTATATATAAATTATAAAATAATAAAACACTCGAATACAAAATAATGGAACCAAAGTCACATGTAATATATAGCAAAAGCAAGGATCCGAGCTATCACATGGTACAAAATAATGGAATAAAGGTATGGATCAATGAGATCACATATATGGTATAATACAATGAAATGTTTAGTATAAAATAATGAAATCTAGGTATCATATGTTGAAAAGTAATGAACCAAGATACAAACCAATACGATCATTATGTATATAAAGTATAACTAATTAGATATCAAGTACAAAGTAATAGGATCAACATGCATACATTTGATACCCTTAGTTGATGATAACTTTTTGATATGATACCAAAAAAGTAGTAGTTAGTGTCATAATCAATCCTTTACTATTATTACCAATAAGGTTTTATATTTTAGTAATGTAGTTATCAATCTTATTAAAGGCAACTTTATACCTAACACATGTCACCAATTGGAAATAATTCTCCTCAAGTTTTTTAACACTAAAATCATCTATGTGCGTAGTTTTTTTAGTGTTAACTTGAAAGCCACAATCTCTAATATTCAATCATACCTTTCTTCAATAAATTTATTATTATAAAAAAAGAAATATATTGGGTTTATATTTGATATGATATTGAAATTTTAATCCTAATCATTTAAGTATATAATAAAATCTGAGTCACTAAATGAAAGTATAAAGACCCATGTTATAAACACATGGAACCATTATATAGATCAATGAGATTAAAATGTAATGCCTGTAATAAGACTAAACTACAAAATAATGGAACTAAAATATAAAATAATTAGTTCACATGTAAAATAGGAAGTGTAGGGATATGAAAATCCTTCGTCATGTAGCAAAGTCAAAAAAGCAATGTGCTACCTCCATATAATGCTTGTCAAGAGTCCCCATGAGACCCACCTCACCGTAAAAATAGATCATTATCATCATCACGTCACAAAAAGCATTGATCACATTCAGGAATGACTACCACTCATAAAATATGATCACTATTGCAAATTATGACCTTGTGTAAAGGATAACCTATACATTAATTATGTAATGACAACAATTCACAGATTAATCACATAATGGCCAAAACCTTAAATGTCATTCCATAATTATTGCATAATGATTAGAGCCTTTATGATACTCGTAATGGAAATCATTTAAGGAACAATATAGAATTGATGTTTCCATTTATTAACTTTTCATGATTAATACACCAAAATAAATCTATAAAAGGAATTCTCACTTCCAAAATAAGGAACAAAAACAATTTCATCTTTTATGTCTTTTTCACTTAACCTCATGGATAACTTGATTGTTGAAGAAAGGTTTACCTAACCGGCCTATTCTTTTTTATCTTTTGGTTTTTTTATCTTGAGGAGGAAAGTGATGCATAGTTTGATCCAACTTGGGAGGATACAAAACAAAATAATGAGATGCTAAGAACAAAGCAATGAACCAGTGCACATGTGACACCCACTAATTGGTACTAAAAAGGTGTTATTTGTACCATACCTAAGCCCTTATCATTATTATGAATCTTATATCCCTCCCATTACTTTTCCTTTCCCTTGCTTGCATGCCTTGTCTTTTTTTCTTTATTCCCATATCCAAACATTAACAAAAAATAAAATAAAAAATAAAAACCATATGAAGAGGGTGAGTGACTTGGCTTTGTTGGTACTCACATCATGGTTGTTTACAGTGGCGAAGGTTATTTGCTTAGTCATGCATGAACAATAGATTAGAATGCATATCCAAATGCTATCAATGGCAATTACATGTGCAAATTTCGAAAGTCCTATAAAAATTGGGAGAATTATGTTTTGGGGGTAGATGGGCCCCTAAATTAACAAAAGGTCCATATAACTCTTTAAATTGAGCCCAAGACCCAATGAAAGTATGGAAATTGAGTTGAAGGATATCATCCTTCAGTATTTCAAAAAATATCATTTGTTGATTTTGAGAAAAAAAATTAATATTTTTGAAAAATACTTTTATTTAATTTAATATTTTTTATTTAATTTAATATTTTTAAAAAATACTTTTATGTAATTTAATATTTTTTAAAATACTTTTATTTAATTTAATATTTTTTAAAATACTTTTATTTAATTTAATATTTTTTAAAAATAAATTTATTTTATTTAATATTTTTTAAAAATAAATTTATTTTATTTAATATTTTTGAAAAAAAAAATTAATTTAATATTTTTGAAAACTACTTTTATTTAATTTAGTATTTTTGAAAAAAAAAATTATTGAAAAAGAATTATTTAACTTAATTTTATAAAATATTTTATATGTGTTCTTAAAGGGTATATTTGTCCGTTACTATTTCATATCCTTCAACTCAATTTGAAGAGTTACATGGACCTTTTGTTAATTTGGGGGCCCATCTACCCCCAAAAGATAATTCTCCCATAAAAATAAGTAAAAGAACTAGAAATATATACAAACAAAATTGTTTGTATGAGTTAATTTCAATCAAATTCCCTAAGGTTTAGTGTACATACATTAAAATAATGTTTTCAAAATTGGATTGATCATTAAATTATAAAAGTTATCGAATTCATAATTCATCGATTAGATCGATGGTTGAAATTATTAAACCAATGATGTCATAAATATATAAATTGCATTATTAATAAAATTAAAAACAATTATATGAAATAAGAAAATGTATAAGTAATTAAATTTTAAACACATTTCATCATTTTATTATTGATAATATTGATAGCTCAAAATATGATAACGATAACTTAATGATTTATTAAATTATTAGTTTTTTTTTTATTAAATAAGTAACTTTAATTTATTAAGATAAAAGGATTTTATTATTTTAATTTGTTTGGATTTCAATAGCTATACATTTTATTATCTTCAAATTATTAGTTTTTTATTTATATTATTCCCATATTTATTATAGATAAATCATAAATATTTATATTCATTTTAAAATTTTCAATAATGTATATATAGCTTTCGAATGTTTTTCTTTGCAAACATGTAAGGATAACTTGGGTGTTCCATGTTTTGTTCAAATCCCATGGTCATGACATTTAGTCTCCAAAAACAAAAATTCACTTGATTCTACATCGAAAAAGCATGAAGCAAAAGTAGGCTATATAAACTTGTCATTCATGCAAATTGACTATGGACTTATATGTGTTGGACGGTTAGGTGAGTTTTGGAAAAGAAAAAAAGGGAATAAAGTGTAGCTCTTGAATTGGTTGAGCTAACTCACCTAGTGGTTGGACCGATTTAATGCCGATTCAACTCATTTGTGGCTTGATGTGGTGAACCAGACCAATCCGGTCCTCGTTCGGTCTAATCTTCATAACATTGCATTAAATCTCCATTAGTTTCGAATTTTGTCACTTAGTGCTCCTATAAATGTATATTAATTTTTTAGGGATAAAATTTATTTTTTTAAAGAGTTGTTAAATACACCTACCTAAATTTTCCTAATTAGAAAAATTTATGAGGTACAATTTTCTATTATAATATTCTTTGTAAAGAAAATTTTCCTCTGATTTGATTGTTTTAATCACAATCTAATGAATGACGATGTAAGTATTTCTTTGAAATTAAAGTTCAATTGAGAGTCTTGCATATCTTGTTTTCTAAATGACTATTGAACTTTGAGAATGGTGAAAAGTATGTACATAGTTTTTCATGTGCTTTTCTTGGACTTGTAGGGGGTATATTGTGAAACATTTTTCTCCTTGAGAATCCTTTTTTCTCTGGCTTCTTCTGAAATTTATTTATTTATTTATTTTTTTAATCTCCTATATTGAAGAAGGTGATTTTTATTTATAGGTGAAGTTAAGAAATTAAATTTGGAATCCCCAGTAGTTGGTTACTCAATTTAAGGAATTTGATTGATTGATTGATTGATTTAGCAATTTGTGTACCCTCATTTAAAAAATTTATCAACAAGAGAATATTTCTTTACAATTCGCTTTTGATTTAATTAAGCAATTTGTTTCTTTCATTTCAGAAATTTACTAGCAAGAGAATATATTTTTCTAATTCTCTTTTTTACTTTAAAAATTTTATTTTATTTTTATTTTACAAGATTTGATTTTGTAGCCTTTCAAATTTGGTCATATATCGCTTTGTGAATTGCATAACATTCGTTCAATGTGTATGACTCATTGTTTGTCAAGTCTAAATTTTATTGAGTTAAAAAGTTAAAGTTAAAGTTTTGATGATTAATTTAGTGGTTATTTAATCCACCAATTCTTTTCTATCTATACCGACAATAGTCATGGTTGCACACCAACTATTATTTTTCTAGTTGTTTTTCTATTTTAGTTAAAGGAAAATTGAAATAAAATAAAGGAAAGGGGAAGAAAAGTGAATAAGAAAGCTAATTAAGATTTGAGACATGAGTGTCAAAAGGATGATGAAGAAAAAGACATTCACATTTTTACTAAAAAAAAAATTAAAAATAAGATGGGTGTAACGAGAGAAAATATTGGTGTATTCAACAAGTTTTATTTAACTAAAATTTAAAAATATCTTAATTATTCTTTATTTTGAATAAAAGCATTCTATTCCAAACATAAAATCAACTTATAATAAAAGTAGTTATTTTACGTTTATTTCAACTTTTGCTAAAAGGAAAATTTAAAATTATTCCATAAATAGAGTTGAGTTGACATTTCTAAAAGGTTTTATACTTAAATATTAACTTTATATATAAAAAATACTTGTAATTAAAAGAAAAATAACATTAATTTTTTTTAATCAATAATCATAGCTTTCAAACACGATAAGTCAAGATCTACTACATTAAATTTAATTTTCTATAGTAAAAACTTTTCCATAAACATAATTTCTTCTCCTAAAATCCTGTTTGGAGAAGAAATCTCGATTTACTACTAAAAGTTGTAGTCCAGATCACTGAAAATATAGGGATAATAAGTGTGTATAGTAAATATACAAATAAAATAAAATATGTAGAAAACTGAAAGTCACAAATAAGGTTGATCAAGGCTAAAGTTGACTTTATGTCCTTAAGATGAATTTGCCCCATTCAGGTGCTTATGGTTTATTGACAATTGTCTCCTAGGTTACAATGATCACTTTTTTGTGATAGTAACACTTCAAATCACTAAAAAAAATGGTGAATCACTTGGTGATTTGTACTCACTTGTACACCAAATATTTGGTAAAAAAAAGAAGAGAAATGACTAGACTTGAAGCTAAGGAGACTTGAATGACAATAAAGGAGAAAGAATGGAGAGAATGGATGAATATTAATTCAGAAGAGATGTTTGTTTATAGATTTGAAGGTGACCTTTAGAAGAGATGTCTTTAAAATACTAGACACATCATTTGAAGGGTTGTTGTGGACCCACATTTTTCACAATACATCCCCACTCAATTGATAAGACTCACTTTTGTTTAAGGAAAAATTGTATTTTACGAGAGAAAAAAAAAACTGGAGTTACCACTTACTTTTATTTATTTATTTTAAAAAGGGGAAATCAAGTAAGAACAAAACCCTTAAAAATGATTCCTAGCTTTTGGAAAAGCTGTCTACGAAAAACTCGAGTTTGGATCCGGGGATCAAGTTACCTATCAAGAAAATACCTCCAAAGAGGTAGCACCCTTCTAATCCATAGAGAGGTCTCTCTACTAGCTAAGTTGATGGAAATATGACAATTAGTTAGTTGATTATGGATACTTAGACGGACTAAGGTGATTTTTAAAATCTTTCAACACTAGCAAGCCAAACAAGAATTCAAAACACAATCATAAAGAAATGATTGTATTGCATACCTGAACTGCAACTTAAGCACTATCACATGACATCAATGGTCGGTTTAGAAAATAAAACACATATCATGCGTTTTACCTTAGTCTCTTAATCAAACATGACAAGTCAAACAAACAATAAAAAAAGATATGCTAAACATGACAATCACATACGAAGCAATAGGTAATGATCATATATAAAGTAATACACAATTTATGAAATTAAAATGTGAAGGTAAGATGAGTACCTAAATAACATAGATAACTTATAGTGTGTTTTCACAAGACATGGAAGGTTAGATCAAAATTATAGTAATAAATAATAAAAAAAAGAAATCCTAGCATGCTTGGTATCTAAATAGCGTAGCAAAAATTATCAGAGTATTCAAAGTCATCAATTATCACATACATCTTGCATAATTTTCCTAAAAAATTGATGGTTATGATTATAACAAGTAGCAAAAGTGGCAACAAAAATAAGTTTTGAAAAGATTCTTTTATGTTGGGGTCCCATCAAATCCCCAATTAATATTCATAAGATTCACCTGTGTATTCCTATTAGCTTGGGAACACAAGTTCAAATCTATGTTAAGAAAATAAAGTTTTAGAAAACTAAGAAAAAGGAATGCAATTTGGATAAAACTAAGTTACATATATATTTTTTTTTCTTTAAAACAAAGTGAGATATTGGCCTTAAAAACCGGGAATGGATTTTTTTTTTTAATATTTAAATTCCTTTGAGAATGATTTTAGGAAAGCAAAAGATCAAACCATGTGATTTGATAAATCCAAAACATTGGACACAAAATGGAGTTATTTTATTTTATTTTATTTTATTTTATTTCTAATTTAAAAGGGATTTGAAAACAAAAGAATTATCAACATGGATCGCCTTATTGGCTACCTTTCATTTGGGATCAAGGAGCCACATCATTTATGGAGAAAAATTCATTTTTTGAAAGAAAAGAAGAGATTTTGACTTAATTCAAAATGTCAATTTCTAAAAATCTCTTTCTAAAAATCAATCTTTGAAAAATAAACAACTAATATCATGAATTTTAGCTGAATTGCAAACAAATAACATGCTTTCAAATATAAAAGATCAAACATGAATTTTAATAAGGAGATCTGAATCCCAAACTAGCCAATATGCTTTCAAAATAAATAAATAATTAAACCCCATGAGTGGTAACAAGAAACTACGTCTTAGAAGAAAAACGAGCTTTAAAAGATGAGCAACCATATTTCTAAATAGCATGAATATAAAAAAATAACATGAATCTAAAATAAGAATGAGGCTAAGTCCTAAGAACTTCTAAACCTTTCAAGATAAATTTTTTAGTTCATAACACAAACAAATTGCATGAATAATAATTGGAGGATTTAGGATCTAAATCCTAAGACTACCGAGTTTCCAAAAAAGACAACTTTTAATATGATAACAGGATCAAAATACATGAATAATAACAAGAAGATCTAAAACTTAAGAACTACTAAATTTCCAAAGAAGAACTTTCAATATCATGAAAAATTATTGAATGACATGAAACTAAAAACATGAAGATCAAATATTAAAATTATCGAACTTGCATTACAAAACTTTTAATAGCATGGGAAATAATATAATGATATGAAGCTAAAACAAGAAGATTAAAACCTAAGAATTAATAAACTATAAGGGATAATACTTTTAATGGCATGAAAATAATCTAAATAACATGAAACTAACTAATATTAAACAAATAATGAAAAATCTGAAACTAATTTACTGTCATTCAAGAAAAATTATTTAACATAAAATTATCATGAATAATACTAAGAAGATTTAACACCTTAGAATTACCAAAATTTTAAAGATGAGAACTCTCATAGCATGAAAATGATCTAATAATACTCAAATGACATGGATAATCAATACCTAAGATTAAAAGGTCAAAGGACAACAAAAAAATCTATATGGGTTAACAAATAATAATAATAATAACAATGATAATAACAATTTTAAACTAGCATGAATTAATATCATCAAGGGTCAAGGAAACTAAGCCTAAAATTATTAAGAACATATACTAACATGAAATATTAACAAAAGTCAACAACTAGGGATATTAAAAACCTAAATTAATGAGGAACAACCAAACTAATGCTAGAGATAATAAAAACATGAACTAATTTAGGTTCAATAAGAATGAATAATTGGAAAATAATAAAAACTAACATCTAAGGATATTTAAATCACAAACTAATAAGAGGTAAATAAAAACTAAAACCCTCATATTTAAAGAAAACTATTAAACAACATGGATCAACCAAAATATTAATTAATAATTCAAAGAGCAATATAAATCAACATGGATCAACCAAAACCAAAAACTAAAAATTCAAGAAGGAATATATACTAACATAGTTTATTAAAATCAACAATTAAAAGCTCAAAGGTATATAAAAATTAACACAGACCATCAAATTAAAAACTAAAAATTCAAAGGACCACAAAAAATTAACATGGATCAACCAAAATAACAATTGATAATTTTAAGGATAACAAAAATTAACATGGATCAACCAAAACTACAAACTAAAAGTTCAAGGAGCAATATAAATTAATATATATATTTAAAATTAACAACAAATGGTTTTATGAAAAGTATAAACTAACATGGATATTCAAAATTTGCAACAAATAACTTTATGAAAATGAATAAATAAATAAATAAATGAATGAATTTTTATGGATATTAGTTTTCATTTGTTTCATTGTAAATTTATAACAATGTAAACCAATAACAACATGACCCACCACATTCACTTTAATTTTTAATTCAATGAAACAAACTATTAACATACTTGAAACATCACATGGCGGACCACGTGTATATACATCAATTTTTTTTCCCTAAAAAAAGCCAAGCCACTAGCGTTCAAACACTCATGACTCTATATTATATTTAAAAAAAAAAAAAAATCCTCAATCTTCCACTACATGTATAGCACTCATGGATTCAAATACCAAAGTTTCCCAAAAAAAATAAAAAAAACTCACCTATGGGTGTTCCTGTGAAGCGATGCATGCCGAAGCTCCTTTGTGATGGAGAGATGCCGACAATGGTTTCAAAGTGGCAGCCCCTCAATGTGGAAACCTTCTTTCATGTGAAGATGATGTCTGGTTCTATTGGTTTTCCCCGTAGAGAGTGCGTCCCATTGGTCGAATGATCAACCTGTGCATGAAGATGGAGAACAGTTATCGATGGTGAGTTGGTTCTACAATTCTGGTGGTGCGCATTAAGATGATGGTTTCTTTGTTGCATCTTCCTCTCCAAAAATTCTGATTGTTGTTCTCGGAAAAATTCTGATCGTTATCCCATAAAAAAAAAAAAAAAAAATTCTTAACATCCACCACTCTAGAAATTCTGATTGTTGTTCCTTAAAAATTCTGATTATCGTTCTCTCAAATGGAAAGTGGACAACCCTTTGTGTGCGATCTCTTTTCTAAAAAATCCTCCCAAGGCTTTGAATCTCTTTCTCAACACGCTCAAACCTGCTTCTCAACCCTCACCTTGAAAACTCCACCAAAATGTCGAACGACACGAGCCATCAAGCTATTAGAAGAAGCATCATGGTCATCGGTGTAGATGAGGCAATCTTTTTGGATGGCTTTGACGGTGTGCCACAAGACCCTCTCACCATCAACGCCATCATTGGTATATGGATGGAAGAATCTGAACCCCCGTCATCTATTACTCCTGCCTTTGATGATCGAATATGATATATAACTCAAAATTAAGGCTATTGTACTAGAAATTAGGCACCATATCACAACCTCATTCGTCAATGATCCTTGATTTTTTTTACTTTCAGTTGGATTAAATGATCAAAGAAGTCAAAAAGTTGAAAATTTTCCTCTCAAGTATCAATAACCTCCCAGATGTCATGGCTTCCAAAATTTGATGTGGATTATTTCCTCTTAACTTACCAGAATGTGGTTTGCAACTCACAAAATGGTGCACGATACAACTTCATTCATCCTTCTCTGGTGCAAATAGCAAGCAAGCATCCTTACGGTCCAAATGGCAATGTTGGATTTAGTATGGTCATAAAGTGATGTCCTCTTATGAAGAAAAGGGTTGTTAGATGGTTCGGTCTATTGTAAGGAGACCCTCAAAATCAAATTTGCAGTCCCTGTTGATCATTTTCCTTAAATTTGTCTTTTTTTTTTTTTCAATGAAGACTTACTCTTCTCATATTGATGTTGTGGCTCCCTAGAGAATACAATTGTCATATTCCTCCAAAAATCTTCTTATCTTCCAATGTTCTCTTTCCCATGAAGTAACTATTGTTTTAAGGGTATGAAAACAAATGAATAGCCCAAAACACACAAACAAAGAATAGAATGAATAACACGAAACTTATCGATGATCGGTTGAGGTGTGACAAACAGTGTTCTTGAAATCGATTCACCTTCCTTGAAGATAAACTTGGTGCACTAGGGTACCAGTGATCTACCTCTAGGATTCATCAACCAGTGAATCTCACCTTGGGTGCACTCTACAGGCGAGATGTGTACAATTCGTGTTCTAAAAAATTCCTCCAGATAGATGTATGAAAGAGTGGAGAGGAAAGCCAAATGTTGGAAGATTTAGAAGAACTCTCTGAAAAAAAAAATATATTTGAGAGTGAGGAGTGACCTGCTTTTATAGGCCACTAACACAGTCCCAACAGGACTCTACTTGTAATAAAAATATGACTCTACTTGTAATTAGAACATGACTCTAGTTTAAACAGAACAAGACTCTACATGTAAGCGGAACGAGACTCTACTAGCACACTCCTAATGGGAATCTTCCCAAAGAGTCATTAAAAAATAAAAGACTAAGTCAAACACAACTTCACATTTACACTCTTTCTGCAATCCCTCATAGAGAGTAGATGTGAAGGAAGGAAAAAATGGAGAAAAAAAAATCAAATGCATCAGTATTGGTACCCAAAGGCTATGAACCAATCTTAGGACAAATAAGTATTGAATCACAAAATACGGTGAAAAATGAATTTCTATGAACCAGTGTTTCTTGATGTAACTTAAGAGACCTTTATCCACATTGGTTTTCTTAATTACATTATGAGTTGTACATAACGGGTTGACACAAATAGGCCATGTACTCTGCCTGGATATTTATGAGAGCTCTAGAGAACCTGCTTAAGTTTTTATAGGAAGTGGTCTCATCTCTACTCTCATATAGTTGAATCCATCAAGTATATTATGCATTTAAACATACCATTCATAAGGAATGTGGCATTCATTAAGAGTAAACACTCAACCTTAGTCAATGCAGAATATGCTCTATCCACACCATAGGGATAGACTCTCATACAATTAAAGTTGATAGAGCACCTCAAGTTGACAAGCGATTTGTTATTACCCATATGAACCAACTTCATAGAATTTTCCATTCTAATAGGTTAGGTTACCACCACTGTTG
Source organism: Vitis vinifera (assembly GCF_030704535.1). Classification (NCBI taxonomy): domain Eukaryota; kingdom Viridiplantae; phylum Streptophyta; class Magnoliopsida; order Vitales; family Vitaceae; genus Vitis; species Vitis vinifera. Next base: position 20,786,944 of record NC_081807.1, on the reverse strand, counting down.
ACTTTTGTAATAGGCATAAGCCCCATCCCCCTCGATGTTTCTTCCATTAGTTTCTTATTTAGTGGTTTGGTCAAAGGATCGAGCAAATTCAACTTTGACCTCACAAATTCTAGAGATATAACCCCTATTTCAAGCAGCAGTCGCACAATATTGTGCCTTAGGCATATATGTTTGTTCTTTCCATTAAATATTTTACTCTTAGCCTTAGCAATTACAACTTGGCTATCACAACGCATAGACACAGACGGGATCTACTAAGAGGTTTCTAAGCCACTCAACCTCAGAACTTGTCTTTTCTAAGGTAATAAACTTAGCTTCCATAGTAGACTGAGTAATGCAAGTTTGCTTGGCAAACTTTCAAGAAACTACACTTCTACCAAGGATGAAAACATATCCACTAGTGGATTTCATCTCATCTGACTCTAAGATCCAATTTACATCACTAAATCCTTCAAGGACACTTGGATATCCACTATAGCACAAACCATAGTTAATGGTGCCTCTCAAATACTTAAGGACTCTACGAACAATGGTCCAATGGTCCTGATTAGGACTTTAGGTGTACCGACTTAATCTACCTACTACATAAGCAATGTCAAGTATGGTATAGTTCATTAAGTACATTAGGGTTCCTATGATTTGAGCATACTCGATTTGGGCAACATTTTGTTCTTTATTTTTCTTCAGTTGTGAGCTGAGATCATAAGGAGTTGACACTGGTTTACAATCAAAGTGTTCAAACTTCTTTAGGATCTTCTCAGCATAGTGCTCTTGAGAAAGCTTAAGCCCATTATGTGTTCTAGTTATTTTAATTCCTAGAATCACCTCTACCTTTCCTAGGTCTTTCATATCAAACTCAGAACCTAGGAATTTTTTGGTCTTACACACAACCTCTAGGCTAGTTCCAAAAATCAGCATGTCATCAACATAAAGGCAAATGACTACACATGTGTTATCCTCATACTTGTTGTAGATACATTTATCAACATCATGAATGGAATATCTATTAGTTACTAACACATGATCAAACTTGATGTGCCATTGTTTGGGAACTTGTTTTAACCTATATAGTGATTTAACCAACCTACACACATTTTTCTTCTTCCCTAGAACTACACAACCCTCAAGTTGTTCCATATAAATTTGCTCTTCCAAATCCCCATTCAAGAATGCAATTTTGACGTCCATTTGGTGTATCACCAGGTTATGAATGGAAGATAGAGCGATCAATACTCTAATTGACGCTATTCTAGTCACAAGGGAAAATATGTCAAAGTAATCTACATCATTCCTTTGTTTAAAGCCTTTGGAAACTAAACGAGCTTTATACTTCTCTACAGACTCATCTTATTTTAACCTTCTTTTAAATATCCACTTACAATAAATAGTCTTTGCACCAGGAGGTAAATTTGCTAACTCTCATTTATGGTTATACATGATTGATTCGATTTCACTGTTAATGACCTCTTTCCAGAATGGTGCATCAGGAGAAGTTATAGCTTCTTTGTAGGATCTTGGGTCTTCATCTATTAGGAAGGCATAAAAGCCATCTCTAAGGTTTGTTTCTTTCTTATCTCTTTTACTCCTTCTAGGTTCAAACTTAGAAGGTTCAATAGACTCATCTCTACTTGTTTTCTGAACTTGTTGTTCACCATTTAGTTTCATAGGAAATATGTTTTCAAAGAAATCCTCATTCTTTGTTTCTATTATGGTATTGACATCCATAAGACTGTTTTCTGACTTAGTAACAAGAAACCTATATGTCACACTATTCTCAGCATAGCCAACGAACATTAGGTTTAGGGAAAAGAACTTTAGCTAATCACCCTACACTTTCAGGTATGTTATATTAGGTGCATAACCCTTCCACAACTCATAAGGAGTTTTACCAGTTCTCTTGTAAGGTATTCTATTTTGAATATGACAAGAGGAAATGATAACTTCCCCCCACAAGTTCAAGGGTGCTCCTGAACTTACCAACATTGCGTTTATCATTTCTTTTAAGGTCCTATTTTTTCTTTCTGCTACTCCATTAGAGTAAGGAGAATAAGGAGTAGTAGTTTCATGAATGATCCCATGATCTTCACAAAAATAATTAAAGGGGTTGGACTCATACTCTCTTCCTTTATCAGTTCTAAGCTTTTTAATCTTCTTACTTAGTTGATTTTCCACTTCATTTTTGTACTTGATGAAAACATCTCTTACTTCATCTTTGTTTCTCAAAAGATATACCCTTGTATACCTTGAGTAGTCATCTATGAAAGTTATGTAGAATCGTTTACCACCTCTAGTCATTGTATTTTTTAGGTCTCCTAAGTCACTGTGTATTAAACTTAGTAAATCTGATTCTCTTTCTACTGATTTGCAAGATTTCTTTGTGGTTTTAGATTCTACAGATGATTAACATTTTCTAAGATTTTCTAAGGACAACTTAGGGATTAAACTCAATTCAACAATTTTCTTCGTATATGAAAAGTTCACATGTCCTAATCTACCATGCCAAATATCACACGAATCAACTATGTAAGCAGAAGAAGAAGATGCATTATTATTGATAATATAAAAATATTCAACATAAATAAACTGTGATTACAATAGCCCTTCCCCACAAATGCATCATTCTTGGTTAAAACTATTTTATCGGAGTCAAACAAGATCCTCACTCTTGCTTTCCCAAACAAAGATACTAACACCAAGTTCCAGCGGATATTTGGCACATGAAGAACATCACTATGGGCGGCGAGCACTTTTCCAGAGGTTAGCTTGAGAAGAACTTTTCCTTTGCCAATCACTAGGGTAGATCTAGAATTGCCCATGAACACTTGTTCCTCTTCTTTCTTTATAGTGGTATAGGAAGCAAATGCACTTATGTTTCCATAGATGTGCTTGGTAGCCCTAGAGTCTACCACTCAATCCTTCATATTAAAGATAATGCTCACATCAGAGAAGGCTATTGTTGTGATCACCTCTGTCTTTGCCAGATTTTCCTTTGAATTAGACTTCTCAGTTCTCTTCCTATGGTGGCATTGAGTTGCATGGTGTCCAGACTTGCCACAGACAAAGCAATTACACTATTTTTTAATAGTTAGGTTCTAAACCTTGTTTGATACATTAGGCTTGGTCCTAATGTTTTGCTTTCTGGACTTATTGTTTTTGGGTTTAGGTTTTTCTTCTACTACATTAGCCTTAGAAGACAGTTCCTTAGCTTTCTCAACATTGTCCATATTTCGATTTTCTTCCTCAATCCTAATATGGATTATGATATCTTCTAGGGACATTTGTTTCCTTTGATATTTCATGTTATTTTTTCAGTCTTTCCAAGACTCTGGAAGAGTCTCTACTAAGTAACTAACCACAAAAGGTTCAGGTAATTTAATTTCTTTAATAGCTAAGTCATTAATCAACAAATGGTAGTAATGGATTTGAGATGATACGTTGATATCCTTGGTCATTTGGAAATTTGTTAAATTCCCTATTGCATATTTATGAGTTCTTACATCTTCCAAAATATATTTTTTATTCATTGCATCCCAAATTTCTTTTGCAACTTTATACTGACAATAAACATCAAAAATTTCATTAGAAAGGGTACTAAGAATATCATGTCTAACTTGTTTATTATCAATTTCCTAAGTAGGCAACAATTCAGAACCATTTTCTGGTTTTAGGTTAGTTAAAATGTGTCCCAAGTTCACTACATCAATTACAGAGAAAACTATTTCCTGCCATCTCTCAAAGAATGTCATATTGAAGGGATCAATCTTAGAGGTGTTAGGACAGGTGTGAACTAGGGAAGCTTCCATTTGGATCTATTTCAAGATTGTTGTTTTAAGGGTATGAAAACAGAGGACTAGCCCAAAACACACAAACAAAGAGTGGAATGAATAACAAGAAACTTATCGGTGATAGGTTGAGGGGTAACAAGCATTGTCTTTGAAATAGATCCACCCTTCTCCAAAACGAACTTGGTGCACTAGGGTACCAATGAATCTCGCTTTGGGTGCACTTTATAGGCAAGACGTGTACAACTTGGGTTCTAAAAAATTCCTCCAGATAGATGTATGAAAGAATGGAGAGGAAAGCAAAACATTGGAAGGTTTAGAAGAACTCTTTAAAAAAAAAATTATTTGACAGTCAGGGGTGACTCTACTTATAATCAGAACATGACTCTACTTGTAATCAGAATAGGACTCTACTTATAAGCAGAACGAGACTCTACTTGTCAGCGGAATGGGACTCTACTAGCACACTCCTAATGAGACTCTTCCCAAGGAGTTGACAAAAAATAAAAGACTTAAGTCTAACACAACTTCACATTTACACTCTTCCTAGAGTAACTTGATTTCCCATGGTGCAACCCAAGTTCCCATGGTGCGGTCTCATTCCCTTCATCTTCTCAAGGTGGTAACTTTCCAAAAAAAAACAAAGTCCTCATGATCCTCCAAAAATTTTCAATATGTTGTGACCTCCTTCACTATGTCAATATGCGACCCGTGATTTTCATGTCAAAGAATATCTATCTATATATATATATATATATATATATATATAAATAAAAGAGAAAACTAAAGTATTAATTCATGCAAATTTAATAATAGTAATAATAATAATAATAATAAAAGAGACAAGATAACCAACCACATGCAATTTTCTGAAAATAGGTAACTAAATAAAGAAAGATAAACAAATCCCTACACCAATAATACTAAATAGAAATAAATAAATAGAAAAATTAATAAATAAGAAAATCAAGTATATGCGAGCGTTAAAAATGCAAATCATGCAAATTATGTAAGTCATGCAGGAATTACCGAAAAGTGACCAAAATGGGTCAAGGTGTGTCAAGGTGGGCTTTAGTAAATCTAAGAGGGCCTAGGTGAACCTAAGTAGGATCTAACCTAAGGATGAAGGGTGGCCAAGGTCACAATGTGGGTCTAAATGAGTCCCTTAGCAAAGAGTTCCTAAAGGTGGCTTAGAAAATGAAACTATATAATTGTCGATGGGCCACTAAGGGATGACTATGAGTCAAAAGAGAAGTATGAGAAGACACCTAGTGTCACATGTGCTAAGAGAACAAATTAGAGGGTTTATAGTTGTCTCTGAAGACATTAAACAAATCATTTGGAAGAGGATGTGTCTTTTAAATACAAAATACATCATTTAAAACAAGTTATGTCTATTAAGAAACAACATGTCTTATGAGAAAAAAAAAATCTTAATTTCAATTCACCTATATAAATTCCAACAATCCAACACATGAATGGAAATTGTCTTAAAAAAAAAATGCAAATGACAAGCAATAGTACTTGGAGACGGTCTCCTTGTGGACCTGGAGGATGTGGATGGCCATGCTAAAGGCAGTGGAGAGCTTCTTGTTGCAAACATGGCACTTGAAGTGCTTGGCCTTCTGGTGCTGAAGAAGAATCTTCTCATCCTCGAACTCCCTCTCATAGTAGTAGCAGAACACCTTAGCTGCTCTCTTCTTCTTCTTCCCCATTCTCTCCTTTCTCCTCTCTCTCCTAGGGTTTCCCTCAATTCGCGAATTTATTTTCTGATTTTGGGAATATGGTATTTGGGTGCCACGTGCAACTCCTATTCTCTCCAACCCCCATCACCTTTGGGACCAGCCTCACATGTAATGCATTTGTCTATTTATTATGCCATGTGTCATATTCTTTTTGGGCCATTCTATGATACTAAAATGTAGTTCACGATCTCATTTAAAAAAATGGTGATCAATAAAATAAAAAAATACAATATAACAAAAATATCTTATTTATTTATAATTTAGCATGATTCCATTTGTTTCTACCCATGATTCATTTCCTTTTATACACATTGGATATTTTAACAATTTTTTTATTTTTAATTATATTAATATGAAATACAAAATAATAAAAATATATATTAATTTGAAAAGCTTAAGCACAAAAAAGTCCATTTTTGTGTCTTTTTTAAAAAAGTCACTAAAAAAACTACAAAAAAATTAAAATCATTTAAGTTAAAGAAGAAATTAATATAAACTAAGAGAGTTATTTTTCTATTTTTTATAACTTATTATAAATTTTTTGTTGAGTAAAAAATAATCAAAATCTTTAATTTTTTATAGAAAAAATAATATATTGATTTTTCTTTATTTTTATATACTTAATAGAAATAAAATATTATAAAAACAAATAACTTAATACTTAACATTATTAAACGCTATTTAGTTTTAAATTCTATTTATAACTAAGTAAAAAAAAAATACAAACACCACCTAAGGGAATGTTTGGTAAAACTTAATACTTATTACTTAGTCGCTTAAGTTGACTTTAAGTTAAATTATACTTATGTTGTTGATTTAAAATTTATTACTTAATTATTACTTTAAGTATTAAGGTTGTAAAATTTATTTCAAATAATTAAATTAATATATTTATTCTCATAAATTATAATTAGGGAAAATGAGGTCGAGTAACAATGAAGATCGTGAAGTAGCAAAAGAGATTGTGGAGATAATTAATGTAAATGGGGATAAAAATGTCAAATGAGGATACTTAAAAATAAGTTAATTATTTTCCTTATTGCTTAAAGTTGTTTTTTACTTTAAATCTTTATTTTACCAAACATACTTAATTTACTTAATAACTTAAATTAAGTTATCAAGTTATTTTAACTTATTAAGTTAATTTACCAAATACCTAAGTCTAAAAAATTATATTACTAAAACCAAAATTTTATCATTTCACAACCACAACTTTGACAAAGTTACTTTAATCCTTTAATAACCACTCCCAAATAACATGAGACAAGGTTAGGTATTGAAAATTCAAATATTTATAATCAAATATGAGGAAGATTTGTAAAACTAACCTCTTACAATTAATAACAACAAAATTAAACACCAAATTGAATGGAAATGGCAATGGGATGTGATCATTTCGTATGAGGGCTTACAAGAACAAGACATATAAGATGAGAAAGCCTAAAACCCTTTTATATTCCCATACAATTTGGATTTGATACATCATCTAATATTAAAATAAAGATGTCACACAAGATGTAACATATGCCATTTTTATTTTTATTTAAAATAAGTAGACAATACATTTTTTCCAACTTAATTTTTTAATCAATTTTTCTATGACACTCAACCATTACATTATTAAAAGCAATTGAAACAAACATTTTTAAGGACTTAGAACCTTTTTTTGATAATACATTGCTATAATTTGCGCTTCATGAGATATTAGTTATGATGTCTCCAATTAGACGTTGTATGCTACAGTCTGAAGATCCACCTTCTGTCAAGGCCTTCATGCACTTCTCTTTCATTTTTGTCCTTTTCATTCTAATGTTGCTGCTATCATCCATTAGACTTCTTATTCTACTCTCAATTTCTTGAGCACTTACAAGATTACTAGTATCCATGTTATAATCAAATCTAATCTCTACCCCCATTTCTAACTCTCTAACTATTTGAAACGCATTCAATTGTTGTTCTGCATACATAGGCCATGTGGCTACTGGGACACCATACCATATGCTTTCTAATGTAGAATTCCACCCACAATGAGATATAAACCCTCCTACTGCAGAGTGAGCTAAAATAGCCGTTTGTGGTGCCCATCCAATTATCTTCCCAATTTTAGATGTACGATCTAAGAACCCTTCAGGTAATACTTCCTCGAAATTTACATAATCACTAGATATTGCCATCTTATCTTTTGGTGGAGGTCGTCGGAGTGTCCACAAGAAACGATGCCCACTATTCTCGAGCCCAATTGCAATCTCGTTGATTTGATCCATGTGGAATGCTCCAGCGCTACCAAAACATAAAAACACCACAGATGATGTGGGCTGATCATCAAGCCATCGGATGACGTCCAAGTCACTATCTGGTTTTTGGTTGTTGGCATGTTGTAAGTTCAATAATGGCCCTACTTTGTAAATGGGAGGAGTTGTACCATCGACAAAGGAGTTAATCACATGAGATTCTAGCTCCACAAACGTATTTACCAAAATACCCTTGGCCTCTCTAAAGCCCCTTGCCAGGTCGAGGAAATCCATGGATCCGCCACCCTCCTTGTCCACCGCCACAGCAGGCAAGACTCGAGCAGGAACCGGGTTGACAAAACCCGGGACCACCAACTCAGCATCCGAGTTAGCAAACTCAGTAACATCCACGCCCTGGTGGTCCTTGAGGGTTTGAAGATGAAACATGAGAGCAAGGCAGGCCGCACTGGAGGCGAAGTACACATAGGAAGGAACACCCAATTCATTAGCTACATCTATCATGGAAGTGCAAAGCAAATCGACCACAATCCCAGCGAGTCGACCCGACTCAGACCGAGTGAGCTGGTGGATTGCATCCCTCACCAGAGGCTTCTGCCTTTCAATGATATTAGAGAATAAGACATTAGTGGATGACGATGATGAATCTGAGTCGAGTTCAGGAAGGTGGACAAATCGAATGGACCCGGAAACAGAAGCAGAAACTGAATGGATATAGTTGGTTGCCGCAGAGTCCTCAAGAGGTAGCTTCATGATGAGCAGAGTGACTGAGAAGCGGTCATCTCTACCAACAAGAAGCTTAGCAAACTCCACAGTTGATACAATATGTCCTATAGCTGAGACAGAGACAAAAATAAGCTCTATTTTCTTCATCATCACTAGCTAATACTACGGCTAACAGAGAGAACTCTAAGAAATTTTCTTATTTTCAGTGGAATTAAACACCGGATGATTCAGATAGATATATAGATCTTCACCATGTGGTTTTGGCTTGGAGAAGAAGAATGGAGGTGATGTCATGGCCGACATAGAATATAGAATATTCATATCTCTAACGTTGAAGTCTTAGGCTGTGGGCGTGTGTCATTGTGTTAATACTAAGGCATGGACTATTCCATCCAAATTTTTGTCTTTTTTTGTTTCTTTTTCCTGGGAATATTCATATCTCTAATAGAATATAGAATATTCATATTTCTAATGTTGAAGTCTTAGGCTGTGGGCGTCTGTCATTGTGTTAATACTAATGCATGGACTTTTCCATCCAAATTTTTGTCTTTTTTTGTTTCTTTTTCCTGGGAATATTCATATCTCTAATAGAATATAGAATATTCAATCCTCCTTAACAAATAATATAATTCAATATTTATGAAATTATTTCTTTTCATGTCAAGTTTGTCTTTTCGTATGGAGCGGACAATTTTTAATAGAAAAAGGAATTATTCTCATAATGTCTTTTCATGTCGAAATTGATATAATTAGTCACAAATATTAATTCTGTTAAACATATGAATTTTTCGAATCAATCAAATTGATAAAATTTAGTCCACTTTGTAAGACATCCATTCAATATTATCTAAATTAATTCCACTAATTGAACATCCACTAATTCTCTAATTCCAAATGTTCTTATCTCCATCATATAAGCAGGCAAATTTAAATGTCACACATAACTTTTTGACCCAATTCTAGAAAAAAAATCTCTAATTTTCTGACAAGCATTAGATGGGGAGCAATTATCTCCCTTCTATGATAAATTTAATATATAATATACATCCCATATCATAGAAAACTTTTGATTGAAATTGTCATTCACAGTTAATAACAGTGAAACTAAGGTAGAAAACAATAAAATTATATATAAATTATAAAATAATAAAACACTTGAATACAAAATAATGGAACCAAAGTCCCATGTAATACATAACAAAAGCAAGGGAACGAGCTATCACATGGTACAAAATAATTGAATAAAGGTATGGATCAATGAGATCGCATATATGGTATAAAACAAGTAATAGGATCAACATGCATGCATTTGATACCCTTAGTTGATGACAACTTTTTGATATGATACGAAAAAAGTAGTATTTGGTGTCATAATCAATCCTTTACTATTATTACCAATAAGGTTTTATATTTAAGTAATGTAGTTATCAATCTTATTAAAGACAACTTTATACCTAACACATGTCACTAGTTGGAAATAATTCTCCTCAAGTTTTTTAACAACAAAATCTTCTATGTGCGTAGTTTTTTTAGTGTTAACTTGAGAGCCACAATCTCTAATATTCAGTCATACCTTTCTTCAATAAATTTATTATTATAAAAAAGAATATATTGGGTTTATATTTGATATGATATTGAAATTTTAATCCTAATGATTTAAGTATATAATAAAATTTGAGTCACTAAATGAAAGTATAAAGAACCATGTTACAAACACATGGAACCATTATATAGATCAATGAGATTAAAATGTAATGCATGTAATAAGACTAAACTACACAATAATGGAACTAAAATATAAAATAATTAGTTCACGTGTAAAATAGGAAGTGTAGGGAAATGAAAATCCTTTGTCATATAGCAGAGTTAAAAAAAGCAATGTGCTACCTCCATATAATGCTTGTCATGAGGCCCCATGAGACCCACCTCACTACAATAATAGATCATTATCATCATCACATCACAAAAAGCATTGATCACATTTAGGAATGACTCCCACTCAAAATATGATCACTATTGCAAAACACGACCTTGTATAAAGGATAACCTATACATTAATTATGTAATGACAATGATTCACAAATTAATCACATAATGACCAAAATCTTGAATGTCATTCCATAATTATTGCACAATGATTAGAGCCTTTAAGATACTCATAATGTAAATCATTTAAGGTACAATATAGAATTGATGCTTCATTTATTAACTTCTCATAATTAATACACCAAAATAAATCTATAAAAGGAAGTCTCACTTCCAAAATAAGATACAAAAACAATTTCATCTTATGTCTTTTTCACTTAACTTGATGGTTAATTTGATTGTTGAAGAAAGGTTTGCCTAACCGACCTATCCTTTTTTTGTTTTTTGGTTTTTTGATCTTGAGGAGGAAAGTGATGCATAGATTGATCCAACTTGGGTGGACACAATACAAAATAATGAGATGCTAAGAACAAAGCAATGAACCAGTGCACATGTAACACCCACAAATTGCTACTAAAAAGGTGTTATTTGTACCATACCTAGACCCTTATCATTATTATGAATCTTTTATCCCTCCCATTACTTTTCCTTTCCCTTGCTTGCATGTCTTGTATTTTTTCTTTATTCCCATATCCAAACATTAACAAAAAAATAAAAAATAAAAACTATGTGAGGAGGGTGAGTGACTTGGACTGTTAGGTGAGTTTTGGAAAAGAAAAAAGGGAATAAAGTGCAGCTTTTGAATTGGTTGAGCTTACTCACCTAGTGGTTGGACTGATTTAATACTGATTCAACTCATTTTTGGCTTCATGTGGTGATTCAGAGCAATTGGGCCCTCATTCAGTCTAATTTTCATAGCATTACATCAAACATCCATTAGTTTCGAATTTTGTCACTTAGTGCTCCTATAAATGTATATTAATTTTTTAGGGATAAAATTTATTTTTTAAAGAATTGTTAAATACACCTACCTAAATTTTCCCAATTAGAAAAATTATGAGGTACAATTCTCTATTATAATATTCTTTGTAAAGAAAATTTTTCTCTGATTTGATTGTTTTAATCACAATCCAATGAATGACGGTGTAAGTATTTCTTTGAAATTAAAGTTCAATTGAGAGTTTTGCATAGCTTGTTTCTAAATGACTTTATTGAACTTTGAGAACGGTGAAAAATATATATCTAGTTTTTCATGTGCTTTTGTTGGACTTGTAGGGCCATTTTGTGAAACCTTTTTTCTTTGTCTTCTTCTAAAGTTTATTTATTTATTTTTTAATCCCCTATATTGAAGAAGTTGATCTTTATTTATAGGTGAAGTTAAGAAATTAAATTTGGAATCCCCAATATTTGATTACTCAATTTAAGGAATTTGATAAATTGATTTAGCAATTTGTGTCCCTCATTTAAAAAATTTATCAACAAGAGAATATTTCTTTACAATTCTCTTTTGACTTCAATTAAATAATTTGTTTCTTTCATTTCAGAAATTTACAAACAAGAGAATATCTTTTTCTAATTCTCTTTTTACTTTAATTATTTTATTTTATTTTTATTTTACAAGATTTGATTTCCTAGCCTTTCAAATTTAATCATATATCACTTTTTGAATTACATAAGATTTATTCAATGTGTATGACTCATTGCTTGTCAAGTCTAAATTTTATTGAGTTAAAAAGTTAAAGTTTTGATGATTAATTTAGTGGTAATTTAACCCATCAATTCTTTTATATCTATAACAACAATAGTCATGGTTGCACACCACCCTTTTTATTTTTTAGTTGTTTTTCTATTTTAGTTAAAAGAAAATTTAAATAAAATAAAGGAAAGGAGAGGAAAAGTGAATAAGAAAGCTAATTAAGATTTGAGACATGAGTGTCAAAAGGATGATGAAGAAAAAATTAAAAATAAGATGGGTGTAAAGAGAGAAAATATTGGTGTATTCAACAAGTTTTATTTAACTAAAATTTAAAAATATCTTAATTATTCTTTATTTTGAATAAAAGCATTTAATTCCAAACATAAAATCAACTTATAATAAAAGTAGTTATTTTACTTTTATTTCAACTTTCGCTAAAAGGAAAATTTAAAACTATTCCATAAATAGAGTTGACTTGACATTTCTAAAAGGTTTTTTACTTAAATATTAACTATATATATATATATAAGGCTTGTAATTAAAAGAAAAATAACATTAATTTTTTTTTTTTTATCAATAATCATAGACTTTCAAACACAATAGGTCAAGGTCTACTACATTAAATTTGATTTTCTATAATAAAATTTTTTCCATAAACATAATTTCTTCTCCTAAAATCATGTTTGGAGAAGAAATCTCTATTTACTACTAAAGTCGTCCAAATCTTTGAAAAAAAGTATGAATAATAAGTGTGTATAATAAATATACAAATAAAATGAAATAAGTAGAAAATTGAAACTCACAAATAAGGTTGATTGAGGCTAAAGTTTGACTTTATATTCTTAAGACGAATTTGTCCCACTCAGGTGCTTATGGTTTATTGACAATCGTGTCATAGGATACAACAATCACTTTTTTGTGATAGTAATACTTCAAATCACAAAAAAAAATAAAAAAAATGGTGAATCACTTGGTGATTTGTACTCACTTGTATACCAAATATTTGGTAAAAAAAAGGAAATGACTAGACTTGAAGCTAAAGAGGACTTGAATAATAATAAAGGAGAAAGAGTGGAGAGAATGGATGAATATTCATTCAGAAGAAATGTATATTTATAGATTTGAAGGTGACCTTTAGAAGAGATGTCTTTAAAATACTAGATACATCCTTTGAAGGCTTGTTTCTTAAGACATTAAACAGATCCTTTGGAATAGGATGTGTCTTTTAAATACAAGACACATCCTTTGGAAGAGGATGTGTCTTTTCAATACAAGACACATTCTTTAAAATAAGTTGTGTCTATTAAGAAACAACACGTTTTCTAAGAAAAAAAATCCTAATTTCCTTTCACTTATATGAATTCCAATAATCCCTCACATGAATGGAAATTGTCTTAAAAAAATTCAAATGACAAGCTAAACAATCAAAAGAGTACAAGTTGGAAAGTAATTGTGTTAGGATAGGTAACTTGTGACTTTGAATCTTAGTGAAATATTATCAAATTTACTAGCTAATCAGTGAACGTGATATCTTGAACTGTTTAGTTGTTGATGTAAATAAAAACAATAATATCCACTCAATTCCTTTCTGAATCACCATTGATTCTCATAGTTGTGTTCATTTTGGCCCTGGACAAATCTTGATTTCATGAGTGTCATGGAGAATTTCAGCCTTAAAAATTCTCATAGAAATGACCCAATTTCACACTCACATAGGTGATTCCTATTAAGAGTATCCTACCATACCCCACTTGTTTTCCAAGCTATAGGATTCATTAAAGCAAAGCTTAACCAAGTTCACGCTATAGAAAAACACTATTTCATCATAGGAATAGGTAAAAGAGATAACTTAGTTGTCCCTTTGAACCTAGATCTTGGGATCTCCAACCAACTAGGTTGGGTTACCATTATGAAGACTATTTGGTCATAGGCTTTAATCTCATTCCCCTCAATAAGTAGTTAACTTGATCTCTTGGCAAACCTTTAGTAAGTCAGATCTATACGAATGTCTTTTGATTTCATGTAATCAATGGAAATCACTTCATTTGAAAGTAACTATCTTACTATATTGTGTCTTTGACGTATATGTAAAAACTTACCATTATACATGCTATTCTATGCTCTTCCTTAAATGTATGAGATTCATTTTCTAACATATAAGTTAGATAATCAGGAACAAATGACTTAGATACTTTGACCCTTTTACTGTGTCTGGGTTCTTCAACATCTTGATGACTACTACTAGCAATCTCATATGTTCTTTTTTGATAACTTTCTCTAGTATACTTTTACATGGATAGGTGTTCTCTTAAAATAAGACATTTCTTTACTCAATGATTGTATTTTCATGAATATCAAGAATGTATAATTTATATACAAGGAACTGATATGCAATAATATCCACTCAATTCCTTTCTGAATCACCATTAATTCTCATAGTTGTGTTCATTTTGGCCCTGGACAAATCTTGATTTCATGAGTGTCATGGAGAATTTTAGCCTTAAAAATTCTCATAGAAATGACCCAATTTCACACTCACATACGTGATTCCTATTAAGAGTATCCTACCATACCCCACTTGTTTTCCAAGCTATAGGATTCATTAAAGCAAAGCTTAACCAAGTTCACATTATAGAAAAACACTATTTCATCATAGGAATAGGTAAAAGAGATAATATCTTTAGTGTTTGTTTTAGTCATTCATAACTTAGTTGTCCCTTTGAACCTAGATCTTGGGATCTCCAACCAACTAGGTTGGGTTACCATTATGAAGACTATTTGGTCATAGGCTTTAATCTCATTCCCCTCAATAAGTAGTTAACTTGATCTCTTGGCAAACCTTTAGTAAGTCAGATCTATACGACTGTCTTTTGATTTCATGTAATCAATGGAAATCACTTCATTTGAAAGTAACTATCTTACTATATTGTGTCTTTGACGTATATGTAAAAACTTACCATTATACATGCTATTCTATGCTCTTCCTTAAATGTATGAGATTCATTTTCTAACATATAAGTTAGATAATCAAGAACAAATGACTTAGATACTTTGACCCTTTTACTGTGTCTGGGTTCTTCAACATCTTGATGACTACTACTAGCAGTCTCATATGTTCTTTTTTGAGAACTTTTCTCTGGTATACTTTTACATGGATAGGTGTTCTCTTAAAATAAGACATTTCTTTACTCAATGATTGTATTTTCATGAATATCAAGAATGTATAATTTATATACAAGGAACTGATATGCACTACTATTATTGGCATTACCGATAAACTTTTTTAGAGTTAGAAATAACTACGTTAGTTAAACACCCTCACAATTTCAAATATTTAGAAGATAGTTTTCTTTCTTTTCATAATTCATATGGATTTACATCATTTTTCTTGTGTGGTATTTTGTTTAGAACGTGGGTAGCAGAAAGAATTTCTTCCCTCTACAAATTCTAGGATAAATAAGAACTTATCAACATAGCATTCATCATATCCTTTAATGTTCGATTCTTGCATTCAACAATACTATTTGATAGAGGTGAATAAGGAGCAGTGGCTTGATGAATAATACCATGCTCTAAATAGAACTCATCAAAAGGTGGTTTATATTATTCACCTCTATCTCTTCTTATCATCTCTATCTTCTTGCTAAGTTGATTTTCAACCTCATTCTTATAGTGTTTAAACACTTCTAGGGCCTCATTTTTGTTTCTTAGAAAATATGCATAACTGTATCTTGTGCAATCATAAAGGAAAGTGACAAAATACTTTTTTCCTTTTCTAGTTTGCATAAACTTTAAATCACAAATATCAATGTGAATTAATTCTAAAGGCTTAATGTTCCTTTCAATAGAATGAAAGGGTGCTTTAGCCACTTCTTGAAGTCTATCCTAGTGAACTTCTAGGTTTCTCACCATGTGCAATAATAAGAGGTATAATAGAAGATGCAATTGTTGGGAACCTTGGATTACTTTGTTCCCATGTGCTAGATCGTGTAGGGTACATACAAATCTATCCTAGGCTCTCCAAATCTATCGTAGTGGATAAATAGGTATTAAAAAACAATAAGAATACCATAAAAAACATAGATATAGAGAATAGAGTCACATACATTTGATTTGGATGTTCTCGGATCAATTCCAATCAATGTAGATAACTCCAAAGTGTAATAGATCTCGTAATCACCATGATCTTTCGCCTGATGACTCTTTCTTATGTCTAGGCACTAAGATGGTGGAGCTCTCAAGGATAAAGGCTATGGTTTTCTATCTAAACTAAAGGAGAGAATGACAAGACTTTAAAACTTTAACCTTTAAAAGGGTATTTATAAGCTTCCTATTAAGCTCAAGTGACTTGAGTCATCATAGGCTTAGGTCACTTAATATAACTAAAAAAGGTTACTAATTGATTAATTAACCATACAAGGCCTTAATTAATCAATTAACCCAGTTTAGAGATACCACCCACTTATCCTTGTGCAACCTTATGTAATTACTAAAATGCCTCTATGCAAAAAAAGTGAACTAAAAACCCATCCAAACCTCATAAACTGTGCCAATAAGGAATATGAGCTTAGAGTAGAGACCATTAGGACCCATATTCATTGGCTTCCTCAGAATCAAATTCTGAAATTGGCTCAACATCCCACTATAGAGAGTCAACTGCACTTCAGTACCATATGTATATTATAACGAGACATCAAGTGCCCAAGTCCGTGACTTACTATCCAGTACATGCAAACTCCCCATAAACTGGTGTTTGTAATCTAACAAGGTAGTGTTATCACCTATTGAGATTACCTCTCAAATCATTGAGTTACATATTCCACTTATTATGTAATCGATTAACATACTCTAGCTCTAATGAGCAAATGTCAAATTCCACTAAAGGAATTATTATGGCCAAAGATTACATGATCACATGTCCTTTGGATCACCTAATGAGATACACTATCTCAATCCTATGAGATATCATGTTGTTTTTATTGAGAATACTTGTTGCCATGAACTCCATTAATAGTGACCCAATCCATAAGGATATGTGACCACTTTAAGGTCTCACCCATAGGTCAAAACCTCCTGTTGATTTTGACACAAACTCAATATCCTCTCAAGGTTGAGAGTACATGCAGTCTAGTAGCTTGGTGAATTGTGACAATTGGTAGCCTTGCATGATGATTCACCTTAGGTCCTTTCTAGTGTACATCACATACACTAGTGCACTCACCATAGGAAATCCATTCCCACAGCCAAGCCAAGTCATCCCTCTAGTTAGGAGGTGGTGCACTAGAGTCTCTATTGGATTGCCCAAATTCATAAACCAACTGTGGACAATTTATCTACTTACAAAGAACTCATGACTTGTATCTTTAGTGGAACTCATAATGCACTCAAGTCATGTACAATGTAAGAGACATGAGTTGAATGCTCAAATCAATGTCAATATACCAAAGGGATAGCATGTGGATGGTTAAGTCTAACTTTGTTACATCATGTCTTACTTTTTTGGGGCTCAATCCCAATAACAGATTCACTTAAAAAGAAAAATTCAGTTGTAAAAAATAAAATAAAATTTGTCTTAAGATTTCTATCTAAAACATTGAAGATATATGGATAATAAGTGTGTATAATAAATATATAAATAAAATAAAGTAGAAAATTGAAACTCACAAATAAGGTTGATTGAGACTAAAGTTTGACTCTATATCATTGTGTTTATGGTTTATTGACAATCGTCTTCCAGGATACAATAATCACTTTCTTGTGATAATAGCACTTCAAATCACAAAAAACGGTGAATCACTTGGTGATTTGTACTCTCTTGTATACTAAATATTTGGTAGAAAAGAGAAATAATTAGACTTGAAGTTAAGGAGGACTTGAATGACAAGAAAAGAGAAAGAGTGGAGAGAATGGATGAATGAATGAAAGTGCCATGGGAGACAGGGGTTCCCCATTTATAAACTTGAAGGTGACCTTTAGAAAAGACATGTCTTTAAAATACTAAACACATCATTTGAAGGATTATGTCTTAAGACATTAAACACATCCTTTGGAAGAGGACGTATTTTTTAAATATAAGACACATCCTTTAAAACAAATTGTGTTTATTAAGAAATAACATATTTTCCAAGAAAAAGAAAATCCTAATTTCCATTCACCTATATAAATTCCAACAAAAGTTTCATGAATTCAGGCCTTATGGCAACAAATTTTGCACTATGAAAAGTAACTTTTTTGCCACAAACTATTTTGTTGCGTAAAATATTTAGGGAGAACATTTCGTTGGAAAAAAAAAATAGTGGGTGATGATGAAATTGTGTCAATGGGAGACGTATTAAAACTTTGATGATGATAATGATGATATATGTGTGTCTATATATATAAAGGATTTTAATTCAAATTGAATTATTTATTTGAAATCCAAAAAAAGAGTTATCATGTTGGAACTAAAAAATATTAATGGTTATCTTTATGTTTTTCAGTAAGAAAATGATTTTTAATCTTTAACTTCGTGAAGTTAAGGTATGATCCTCATTACTAGGTGATGGTCATAATTGCACAAGTTCGGTGTATGCATAAATGATTTGAGAAAAATAATACAAATATCATTGTATGAACAAGCAAAGTAACTAACCTTAAACTCTAAAATACATCTTTTGTTCCTTCCAATGTCGAAGTTCTCGAGTCAAAGTTTTTAAAAAATCAAAACCTCATTTAACATATAATACCAAACTTATGTTTTATTAAATTTTTATGAAATTATATGAATTATTATTATTTATATATATATATATATATATATATATATATATATATATATATATATATATATATATATATATATATATTTATGAAAACAATTTTTCTTTTATATTTCAATATTTTTCTAGTTTAATTTTTAAAAAACTCAAATTTTAAAATTCTGATTATTTAAATAAAAAGGACTACATGTAATTAATTTACACAATTCATTTCTTTTATTTAAAACAAATTTGTGTTTCTTTTTTATGTTAAAATTGAACATGTATGCAATTTATTTCATTTTTTCCTTTTTATTTTCAAATATTTAATAGGAAATAATTATAATATTACGAAATTGACAAGTTTTGCATTGCATGATATTTTTTTAGTAAATCATTTAAAAAAAATAAAATTATTCCACACTTCTCAGTTGACTTATTCTTTTACTGTGTGGTGCACTCTTATTAGGCCACATGTTTGTATTACAATTGTTTTTTGTTGATTTTTTTATATATATATTTCAATATTTTTGAAATTCAATTTTTTGGAAAACTAAAACTAAAACCTTTGTTATAAAATAAAAGAAGAAGAAATTGAAAGATAAACAAATTATTATGCTTAGAGTAGTATATTCAATTCGTTAGAAGGTCTCACTTTTATAAAAAGTCAAAAGGAGATTTACAACGACATTTTAGATAATCATCTATATCAAAAATTGGATGATCATCTACAAGTTCCCATATCTTAACAAATTCTTGTGGCAAACTCCATTATTCATAACACTTCCCCTTGTATGACCATAAGAATATGACTTTTTGAAACTTTAATGAGGAACATCTAGTGGAAAAATACTTAGTGAAAGACAAAGTGTACAATACCCTTAAAATAATTTGACCATTAGAATTGTCTCATTAAAAACCTGGTCAGTAAAACCCAATGGGATAAAACTTGAACAAAAGAAAAAATAGTGTAATATATCCATGTTAGTATTCTCCTCATGTAAACATGATCAGGCTTTCTTCAACTCTTCAATGGTAAATCTCTCTATTCCCTCATTCCAATATTGTATCTTAACCATTTCAATGTATTCGATGGTAACTTTGTGAACATCTCTACTAGATTATCATACAACTTGATCTGCTAAATATTGATTTCACCATCCTCTTAGAGCTATGAAAGAATTTGGTAGAGATCTACTTAGTTCTATCACCTTTTATAAATCTTCATCTAATTTGTATAATACAAATAGGATTATCTTCATGTAACTTGATAATATTATCTTTGATAGAGGGTAGTCTACATGATTCCCGAATATGTTGAATCATTGACCTTAACCATACACATCCATGATTTGCTTCATGAATTGAAAGTATCTCTAAATAATTTGAAGAAGTGATTATCATTGATCGTTTGATTGATCTCCATGACATAATTGCACTACTATAGATAAATATATATCCCATTTGGGTTGAGCTTTGTGGGGGTCAACTAAATGATAGTTAACATCCATATATCTAAGTAGTTGAGTTTTTTCTCATTTTGAATAAAATAAACTCATATTAGTTGCTCCGCAAAGATATTGTAATACATGTTTGGTCTTATTCTAATGTTTTCATGTTGGTTTAGAGTTTTATCTTGGTAGCAAATTGATAGAAAATGCTACTATAATAAGGTACAATTTACCAAATGCATCAATGTACCAATTGCATTAAGATATGATACTCTTGGACCAAACTTTTTTTCTTTTCTCTTCTTTGGGATGGAACATATTTTTATCCACTTCAAGTGAACAAACAATCATAGAAGAGTTAAGTGCGTATGATTTGTCTATATGAAAGTACTTTAGGACTTTTTGTATATGCTAACTAATGAACTAACATTCCATTTGGAAAGTGTTTAATCTACAAGCTAAGGTAAAATTTTGGTTTTCTAAGATCCTTAATTAGTAATTAATTAACCGCTTTTATTAGCTCTTCAAGAGTTTCAATGAGCTTATAACAATTACAAACCTACACTTTAATCAGTATAATGACATAAATTGATAAAAATATATTATCATCATGATCGCAAATGTAATATAAGATTTTCAATCATTGCTTTAGATATTTTTATCCTTGAGATAATTATTTGCTTCATATATATTAATATTTCGGGGAATTATTTGTTTAAGACATTTTGAATCCTTTGGGGATTTTAAGATATCTATGAATGCATATACATAATAAACTAAGCAATTCCTTTAGGGATCATCGATCATATGATTGAATCAATATGTAAATTGATACTCTGATTTTTGCAAGAAACCTTATGCTATAATATTTATTTTATAGTATAATAAACCAAATTTGTAAAAAATAATAATAATAATAATATATATATATATATATATATATATATATATATATATATATATATATATATATATATATATATATATATATATATATATATATATATATACATATTAAATAATTTGTAAAAATCCATTTTTAAAATAAAATTTGCAATAAAATATTCTATTAAAAATAAAATTGTAAAAATTCATTCTTTTCCTAACAAACATAAATAAAAATCATTTCTTATAAATAAAATCAAATTGAACATTTTTTTTAGTAAAATTACATTCAATAATCTCCTTTAATAAAAACAAGAAAAGTCATTTTCAAAATAAATTCGAATTTGAATAAAAATCAAATCTTTTGCAAATAAATTGAAATTTTGTATATTCTTGTAACTTGTCTCTACCTTATCTTATTACTCATATTTGCATCATACTTTTTTTATATTTATAATTAATTAATCAATTGTTATAATTTTCTTCATTCATTTAGTATAAATTATAGACACAGACTTAGAAAAGTGTTACAGTTCATTATTATACTTTCTCGATAAATAACTTGATCAGTGAATTTGCTTTTGGTTTACAAACTTATTATTTTTTTCAAATAAGGAGTAATATGTGGTTTTTCTTATTTTATTTTTTTCATAAAAATTAAATTAAAATAAGTAACGACTCTACTTTTTTAGAAATCAGATTTTCACAAATAAAAAACGAATCTTACCATTGAGTGAGAAGATATATAAAAAATGGAGGTCTATGTTAACCTTTCACAATTTAATAACAACAAAATTAAACATCAAATTGACTGAAAATGACAATGGGACATGCTAATTTAGTATAAGGGTTTACAAGAACATGACATATAAGATGAGAAAGCGTAAAACCTTTTTATGTCCCCGTCTTTAAAAAAATGCATAGAAATATTAATATTTAATACACCAAAATTTAAAATAATTAAAAAGCCTTCCTCTATTTTATTTGTCTCTTCCACGTCGTTGAATATTGCTTTATTTGTACTTTGATTATGTAGGATTAAATTGGATTTAAAACTATTTTGTATTTTTTTTATTTGTTTAAAAGGTGAAAGGTAGACTTTTTACATATTTAATATTTTGTTTAAATAAGTAAAAAAGATTTTAAATATTAGAAAAAGGAAAATGTAGAGACTCCTAATTAAATATCCAAATGAAAAACTTCATCCATGTAGTTGGCCTATTTTACTTTAAATTTTTTATTATCATGCATTTATCGTTTCTTTAACAAACTTTAAATAATAAAATAAACATGCAATTTGGATTTGATACATCACCTAATATTAAAATAAAATTGTTACACAAGACATAACATATGTTACGCTTATTTTTATTTAAAATAAGTAAATAGTTGAATCAACCTTTCCACGACACTCAACCAATATATTATTAAAAGGCAATTGAAATAAGCATTTTTAACAACTTATAACTTTTCTTTGATAAAACATTGCTTCATGAGATATTAGTTATCATGTCTCCAATTAGACGTTGTAAGCTAGAATCTAAAGATCCACCTTCCGTTAGGGCTGTCACGCACTTTTCTTTCATCTTTGCCCTATTTGTTTTTATGTCATTGCTATCCTCCATCAAACTTCTTATTCTACTCTCAATTTCTTGAGCATTTACAATATCACTAGTATCCTTTTTATAATCTAATCTGATCTCTACCCCTATTTCTAACTCTTTTACTATTTGAAACGCATTCAATTGTTGTTCTGCATACATAGGCCATGTAGCTACCGGGACGCCATACCATATGCTCTCTAATGTAGAATTCCACCCACAATGAGATACAAACCCTCCTATTGCAGAGTGAGCTAAAATAGCCGTTTGTGGTGCCCATCCAATTATCTTTCCAATTTTAGATGTACGATCTAAGAACCCTTCAGGTAGTACTTCCTCGAAATTCACATAATCAGTAGGCATTGCGATCTTACCTTTTGGTGGAGGTCGTCGGAGCGTCCACAAGAAACGATGCCCACTATTCTCAAGCCCAATTGCAATTTCTTTGATTTGATCCATGTGGAATGCTCCAACGCTGCCAAAACATAAAAACACCACAGATGATGTGGGTTGATCATCAAGCCATTGGATGACATCCAAGTCACTATCTTGTTTCTGGTGATTGGCATTATGTAAGTTCAATAACGGCCCCACTGTGTAAATGGGAGGAGTTGTACCATCGACAAAGGAGTTAATCACATGAGATTCTAGCTCCACAAACGTATTTACCAAAATACCCTTGGCCTCTCTAAACCTCCTTACCCGGTTGAGGAAATCCATGGATCCGCCACCCTCCTTGTCCACCGCCGTAGCAGGCAAGACTCGAGCAGGAACCGAGTTGACAAAACCCGGGACCACCAACTCAGCATCCGAGTCAGCAAACTCAGTAACATCCACGCCCTGGTGGTCCTTGAGGGTTTGAAGATGAAACAGGAGAGCCAGGGTTCAAAATCTCGGTCGAGACCGGTACGACTCGGCCGAGTCATATCCGCCTCGACCATGGCCGGTACCGGACCGATACCCGAGTTGGAGTAGAAATTGTGGAGAAGATCAGATGAGAGGATCAAAACCCACGAAAATGAAAAATACAGAGTTAGAATCCTGCATCTTGGAGTTGTCGGCGAGGTCGAAGAAGCACGCCTGCTTGTTCGGATCGCCCAAGTTCCTGCCGGAGATGGAACTGAGCAACATCAAGAGCAGAGTCGCCGGACTGCTGTTATCATCGATGTTCAGCAATGCCGCCACCGTCGCCCACCATTCAGGCCCAGCTTGGCCTTGCCGAACCCGTTCGCGGTGTTAGCGGCCTGGCGTCAGGCGTGACGCAGCCCCGGACCTCGTGCCCGCTCGCGCCCCAATCGCCTGCACCACCTGCGACTCACCCAGTCGCGCTAGGAGCTCAGCCATTGACGCCGCCCTCTCAATGAAATGGGTATCTTTGATGACCGAGGGTTATGGGTATTGAGGATTTAGGTTTTAAATAATATGTTTTTATTTTTTAATTAGATTATGAGTATTTGGTGGGGATATGGGTATTAAATAATTTGATAAAAATTATAATGATAAAAAATAAATAATAAATAATAGACTTATATCAAATTTTTTATTAAAAAAATTTACTTTTTATTATTTTCATCTTCAATAAAAAATATTTATCATCAAGTGATTAAATTAAAATATTTTTAAAGATTTTTAATATTATTATAAATCATCCCAAAAATATGTTTTTATTATAATTTGAATAATTTTAATATAATAAAAGTTTATTTTATTAATTTTTTACTCTACTTATTTGTATTTAATTTTTTAATAATTTTTATAATTTTTTAAAATTATTTTGAGCTCTTAAATTAGAATTTTTTGCATATCACCCGATACCGATCCAAGATACCGATACCGATGTGCCTCAGGACCTCCCGAGTCAATGACCGATACCGCGACTTTGAACTATGAGGAGAGCAAGGCAGGCCGCACTGGACGTGAAGAACACATAGGAAGGAACACCCAATTCATTAGCTACATCTACAATGGAAGGGCAAATCATATCAAACACAATCCCAGCGAGTTGACCCGACTCAGACCGAGTGAGCTGGTGGACTGCATCCCTCACAAGAGGCTTCTGCTTTGCAATGATATTATGGAAGAAGACACTAGGGGATGACGATGATGGGTTAGAATTGGATGAATCTGAGTCGGGTTCAGGAAGGTGAACAAATCGAATGGACCCGGATAAGGAAGCAGAAACTGAATGGATATAGTTAGTTACCGCCGAGTGCTCCATGGGTAGCTTCATGATGAGCAGAGTGACTGAAAAGCGGTCATCTCTACCAACAAGAAGCTTAGCAAACTCCACAGTTGATACAAGGTGTCCTATGGCTGGGACAGGGACAAAAATAAGCTCCATTTTCTTCATCATCACTAGCTAATACTATAGCTAACAGAGAGAATTCTAAGAATTTTTCTTATTTTCAGTGGAATTAAACACCGGATGATTCAGATAGATATATAGATCTTCACCATGTGGTTTTGGCTTGGAGAAGAAGAATGGAGGTGATGTCATGGCTGTGCTGGCTATACATAGAATATAGATTATTCTTCTCTCTCATGTTGAAATCTTAGGCTGTGGGCCTGTGGCATGACATTAATACCATTGACTGGACTTTTCCATGCAAATTTTTGTTTTTTTCTCTTGGCCGTCTTTGACCTCTTCAATTCTCTTTAATAAACAATATAATTAAGTATTTATAGAATTATTTCTACTTTGGAAGGAGACCAGTCAAAGTTTTTCTTTTCGTGTGGAGCAAGCAATTTTTAATGCAAAAAGGAATTATTCTAAGAATGTTGAATGATTTTAAGAAGTATGTAATTTTGTGTGTATATAATTTTTAGAATTAATATAATTAGTCAAAAATATTAATTCCGTTAAACATATTGTGGATCCCGCATTTTCACGGGCGTTCCCACTTGACGGCGTGACTCGCTTTTTTTTATTATTTGTTTAGTAAAAATTTGATTTTTAGAAAAAGACTTGGAATCGTCACTTATTTTATTCTTTTTTTTTTAAGGGAAAAACAAAATAAGAAATAAAAACCCTAAGTGTGACTCCTGAAGGAAAAAAGAACAGGTCTGTGGAAAACCGAGTTTGGGTTCGGGGCTCAGGTTACCTATTGGGAAGGTACGATGGTGAACCGTAGCATCCTTCTAAGCTCGTATACATACGGTCTCTACTAAATTAATTGAGGGAATTATGACAATTAACTAATTAATCATGGATGCCGAAATTAATAACATAAATCAATATATACAAAGGTGATAACAAAATAAAATAACAAGAATGTACAAAACAAATGACAATAGAATTATGCAAATTGATTTATCGAACTAATAAAAAAAATATTTAAAATAATAATAATAATAAATAATAATAATAATAATAATAATAATAATAATAATAATAAATAAATAAATAAATAAATTTAGCTGTCTGAAAATTTCGAAGGATTTTATTAAAAACAATTTTGAATGGATGATTTCAATTTATTTATTTATAAAAACATTTTCTTCACGTGATTTGATTTGATTTGATTTGTATTTAACTTTCAAGAAAAGTTATTTACATTTATGTTATCAATAGAATTTATTACAAAATTTTAATTTGGTCACGAAGATTAATAATGAATTTTTACAATTTTATTTACAAAAGTATCTTGATTCTTTTTCATTTAAATAAATAAATAAACAAAAATACAAAAAATTAAATCCTCTATTTCTCAAAATACTTTTAATCTCATTTTAATTAAGGAAAATGAATTCATTTAAAAGAATATTTTTGGACAATTTTATTAAAAATTAATTTTTGGGACAACTTTAATTACAAAACAATTTTTGAACAATTTTTATTAAGCAAATAAATTTTTGGACAATGTTATTAAAAACAATTTTTCAAATTCTATTAAAAACAATTCTTTTGGATTTTTCTGAATTTTTATAAATAACAATAAAAAAACTTTCTTTTATTAAAAATAATATTTTAAAATTATTGTTTTATCAAAACACATTTACGAATTCTTCCTTTCACTTAAACAAAATTTATAGTTTGTTCGATGTTCAATTCTGTACACAGTCAATAAATATATACAAACAAATATTTACAAGAACTAATAAAAATAAAAGCAAATAAAAGTGAGAAATAAAATGTGTCAAAATAAATTTACCACAAGCTCCACGTGTCATCAACTTGTACTCAGCCAACAAGATTGCAGAATGGGTCCATGCAAAAACAAAGATAACACAAATGTAAATACCCAAAGATTTGCAAAATCCCAAGCAGATATTCAATAGTGAGTGGACAAAAAAACACATGTAATTGGGATTTGAAATCTAAGTATAAAATTGGACTCGAAATTAATGTAAAAATAAAATTGGGACAAATTTTAGGATCTACACATATACATAAATTTTTCGAATCAATCAAATTGATAAAATTTAGTATACTGTCTAAGAGATCCATTCAATATCATCTATAAACTAATTCCACTTAATTTCATCACTGCTGCATTAATTGGACATTGATTAATTCTCTAATTTCAATTTTTTTTTTTTTTACCTCAATCATATAAGCAGGGAAAATTTTAGTTCACAATGTCTACCAATTGTAATAGTCTAAAGTCAAATTTAAATATGATACATGTCATTTGTAGTACCTTTTGACCCAATTCTAGAAGAAATCTATAATTGATCCAAACACATGATTAATTGATCCAAACACATGGTTAGTTCACTTGGCGCGCATGGACACACATGTATATAGTTAGACTTACAATTTAAAAAAGAAAAAAGGACTTAATAACAAGACTTATAAGGTTTGTAATTAAAAAAAAACCTAATAACAGAACTTATAAAACTTGTAATTAAAAAAATGACTTTAAAGAATTTTATCAATAATAATAGATTTTCAAACATAATTGGTAGTCAAGATCCTGAGAGAAAAATAAATTGAACAAATTAATTAAATTTTTGTTAATAATTTCATTTTCTTTTATTTCATTTTTTTATTCCTTTATATTAATATGCACTTTTTTCATATTCTTTATAACATTTTTTTTCCTTGGGCTTTATGATTTGCCTTATGACTTAAGTGATGTCCATTGATTGATATTCATTTTTAATTTCAAGTCAAATATATTAAA
Organism: Vitis vinifera; assembly: GCF_030704535.1. NCBI lineage: Eukaryota > Viridiplantae > Streptophyta > Magnoliopsida > Vitales > Vitaceae > Vitis > Vitis vinifera. The sequence continues at coordinate 20,759,020 of NC_081807.1, read as the reverse complement.
ACGCCATATTTAATTGCTTAAGAAATTTTGATGAAAAATTCATTAATAATTTTACAATTCCTTTAAATTTTTGAAAGCTTGAGGTAAAATGTGAAAGAATAAGAGAAAATATTATTTTTAATTCTTAAGTGCTTACATAGAAGGACTATCTATTTTAATGGTATGATTATTCCTTATAGTTAAAGAGATACCAAAAAATTAAATAACAAATTCAATTAAATAGTTATTTCAATTTTTAACTTAATTAAATAACTAATTGGAAAAAAAAACATTTTCATTACCCATGTAATAGTTTAATTTACTTCAATTTATTATTTTCATGTTTGTATCATTCTTATTTTAAACGAATTCTAAATATTAATTAAATTGAGTATACAAGGTCAATCTAATATATAATTACTTAATTTTGAAATAGTCATATGAAAACAATTAAAGTTTATTTTCAAATTTGATCGTTGAATATGATTCAATATATAAGTCAACTTTTTTTTTTTTGTTTCATAGAAAATAGCATGTATCATTAAGAAGCAAATTAAGGTCCTTTAAGTTGGGTTTTGAGAAACCATAAACACTATTTTAATCTTAATAGGAGTTTTTACATTTGTTTGATTAATTTTATTAAAAAAACTTAATTAATATAATTTTTTTTTAAATGATACTTCTTATATATATAAGGACTAGTAGTTGAACACGTGTGGGTCAGTGATGCAATTTAATATCTTATTCAAATACTATTTATTTTTACCCTTTTTTTTATAGTCATTTCTTTTATATTTTTCTTATTACCATAACTTTAAAAATCAAATTCATAAAATATCAATAATTTTATATTTCAAAAAACTTTAGTTTAGTTTATTATGTTGGATAAAAGTTGAAACTCACTTATGAATTTATTTTTATTTTTCATAGTGATATAGAATTTTCATCTTATTGTTAATTCAAATAAAATTTTCTAACTCAAAATTATTATGGTTAATCTATCAAATCCAAAGAATATCATTTAATATTTGAAATTGTTTTTTAGAAGTAAGAATTTTATTTTATTTTATTTCATTATGTTTGGTAAAAAGCCTTATGTGAATTTGTTGTTTATAGTTATTTTATTATTAGTATTTTGTCTATCACTATTGCAAAATTAAAATTTATTGTGATAATTCTAAAGATAAAATTTTTAAATATTAATAATTTAGTATTGCAAATTAATTTAAGTTATTAATTTCTAGCAATTAATAATTATTGATATTTTTTTAATCATTCTCAATGAAATGACCTTTTTTTTAATAAGAATTTTGAATTTTAATTTTATTTATTATTAACAATTATTTGAAAAATTAAATTTATAAGTTTTATAGATGAAAACCCTTGTATAGAAAGAAATAGCATTTTTAAAGGCAATAAGTGAATTATTTTTTACTAATGAAATAATTTAAATTAATTTTAAGAGTTGTCTATATATATATATTTATTATTAAAGAATAAAAATTTAACAGTAAGTTATTTATTTTAAATAATTTATAAATAACATAAAATTAATTAAAATAATATATAAAATGAAAAATTTAAAATATGATATTAATTAATAAATAATCTTATAAATAGAGAAGTCAAATATATTATTATTAATAGATAATATATTGTAATATATTATAATAATACAAGATTATCTTTTACATTTTTTAAATGATTTATATTTTTTATAATTAAGTGATTAACTTGGTTTCAATATCTACCTTATAAGTAATATATATATATATATATATATATATATATATATATATATATATATATATATATATATTTTAAATCATCTAAACTTTACAGTTTATCACTATTTCATTTAAGATAATTATAGATATGTAATATAAAAAAAAACATTTTGATCTCCATTTTAAATTAATTATCTATAAAAAATTTTGTTATCTCCATAATATATCAATAATTTAGTTAAAAATTTGATATTCATCAATAAATAATATTTATAAATAAATATATCAAATATAATATATAAGATAGTCCTTTATTTTTTTTAATTATATATATTATAATCTTCTAGACTTTTAGTTAGAAATTTATTATGATAACTTTAAAAACTTAAAATATTGAAAATTAACATATGATTAATTTTTTTTTTTAAAGATTACATGAATAGTTGAATTTATTATTTTAAATATACAAAACTTGTGTGAATTATATTTTAGTCATATTAAATAAGATCATTCAAATTAAATCTAAGAATTTTAAGATTTATTTGCATAATTTTTTATATTTTAAAATTAATTAAAATAATATATGAATATATAAAATTATGCAAATAACTATCATCACAATTATCTTCCTAACTTCTTCATTCCTTCCTTTCATCATTTTTTTATATATTAATACTGATATTAATTTGATCATAATCAATAGTAAAATATATAATTAAATAAGAATAAAAATAATTACCTATAAATATTTTAAAATAAATTTGAAATTTATTATGATAACTTTAGAAACTTAACATATTGAAAATTAATCTATCATTTTTTTTTTAAAGTTCACATGAGTAGTTGAATTCATTATTTTAAATATACAAAACTTTTGTGAATTATATTTTAGTTGTATTAGATAATATAGTTTAAATTAAATTTATGAGTTTTAAGAGTAATTTGTTGATAAATTATTTTCAAACATTTTTAAAATTAATTAAATGCCTAGATTTTTTAGTTTTATCACAGTTATCTTCCCAACTTCTTCTCTCATTTCCTTCATCATTTTTTGTTTTCATATTGAAATTATATCATTTTTTCATATTAAAATAAATTTGATTGTGATCAATAGTAAAATAATTAAGTAAGAATAAAGATAATTATGGATAAATATTTTAAACTAAATTTGGAAAATTAAATTCAATAATTTCTTAATAATTAATATAAAATAATCCTCAATCAAATCAAATACAATTCTTAAGAGGAATATAAAACAATTATCAATCCTTCCACGAAATTAATTCATAAAAAAATAATGTCCGAACTTAATGCTTTATGGGTGTGTGGAAAAGAAAGTATCATAAAAAGGATCATAAAGGAGACAATCATCGATCAATACCATAGAGAGAAGATAAGAACATGGATCAGATATAATCTAGAATTTTATTTTTCTATTAATCAATTCTTTTTCTAGATTTATCTGGTAGGCTTTATAGGTCATATAATTTTTGTAAAAAAAAATTTCATTTCACATATTTTCATGAGTATCTTACTTAATAAGAAAGTACGCATCTTTCAATAGTAAGTACTAATTTGATCAATTATATCTTTTTGATTTGAATATTTGAAGTATTTCATAACAATTTAAAATAATTAGATTAATAAATATTTCATAATAAATCTAAAATTTATTTATTTATAAAGTAATATGAATCATAAACTAATTCAATATAATCTTTAAGAATGAATACAATACCATTCACAATCCCTTCATAAGATCAAGGGAAAAGTAGACTTTGATTCACTAATTTGAAAATATATGGAAAAAAGAACCAAATATTTTTTTAAATTAGTATTATCTTCAATTATTTAAAAATAATTTGAAATACATGCATTTTTTAACGAATCATCCAATTATTCCCAAAAATACCCTTATTTGTCATGTCATTCAAACCTGTTAGCCCAAGGGTTCTCCTAATCAAGTTTTAATGATAACAACATGGTTAAGTTACTAATTGGTTTGAATTGTAAAGAATCTCAGGTATTAATTTGAAAATTCATCAAAGGACCTAATGGATACAAGAACAAGACGTTTAGAAGACATTTAATCATAGGAAACAAATGTAAGATGAATGCATGGGTGCACTTAGGTTTTCCATATCATTTCATGCATCTTTGGAAAACTCGATTTATTCCTTATAGTTACAATTTAATTAAAACCCGAATTTTATCAAATGTACCTTAGGCAAAACATTTCAAAATTGGCATATTAATTTACCTAAAGACCTTGCCTAAGTGTTAGAAGAGAAAATAACAGAAAAATATAGGTTTTCGAGGCCAAAATATTGAACCGATCAAGGCATTGGGCCAACTAGCTCAATCGGCTAGGGTACCGGTTGGCCGGTTCCCTTTGCTCAGTTGAAGTCCGATCGAGGAGTGCAAAAACACTCTCTCTCTTCTAGTAGCCTTTCATTCTCGGTTGAGGTATCCTCTTTCCCAGTCGATCTCCAGTCAAGGTCAGATTAAAGTCCAGTCAAAGCAACGGTAACTTGCCAAAACATTAAATGCTCTAACGGCTAATGAACCGGTCAACCCCCAGCTCGACCGGTTGAGGCTGATTTTTGTTTTTCTTGGCTCTTGAGGTTAGAAACCTATAAATAGAGAGCTCCACTTCATTTATGAGACATAGAACACCTAAATTTATTTGTCTACTCACTTGTTCTTGCCTTAAAATCTCTCATTTCTTTCTTGGTGCATTAAATCTTCACTTGCATATCCTTTAGTGCACTTTTGTGATTCATCCTAACTTTGATTTGTATTTGAGCTATCTTTGAGCTAGGTTGAGGGATTCATTCTTGTAAAATTGAGTGTTAAATCCTTCAAGTGAGTTAAATCTTGAAGAGATTGTGTAAGAGTCCATTGGAGCCGGAATCCAAGTGTAAAAGAGATTAGAAGCTTTGTTGAAGCTTCAAGTTAGTGGAACCCTCACTCGGTTAGGAGCTTGAGGAGAGTGGACGTAAGTAAGGAAGTGCCAAACCACTATAAAATCTGAGTTTGATTTCTTTAACTCTATCTCTTTATATTTGCTTCTATTGTGTTTAAATTTGTTATGTTCAAAAAGAATTTTAAAAACCCAATTCACCCCATCTTTTGGGTGTTTTTCTCATTTAAGATTAGCATTTATTTTCTCAATTGGTATAAGAGCTAGGCCTCTTGTTTAAGACTTAATCATCTAAGAGGAATAGTTATTCCATCAAGCTCATCTCACATTGAAAGTTTTGCAAAAAAATAGAGCTCCATTTTTTACGAGAACTGATTCGTGCCCAGTCGGGTCCTTTAATCAAAAATATTTATAAATCCTATGACCTTATACTGGCGTAGCAAAGCTACTATAGTATAGCAGTTCTAGGGTCGAACTCAGGGATGGGTTTTCACTCTAAATTAGAAATTGATTCTGATGATTTCCTTTAGCACAAACTTGAAATTTAAAAGAAAATAAAATTGTTTTGAAAGTGGTGATTGAAACTTAACTCACATAGAACTAAGTAAAAGTGGAAGAAAGAAAGTTTCCCGGAGCTAAAGGTTGCTAGGTTCAAGTTCAGGATGCAAAGTGGAAAATTCCGGATTTTTCTCCTCGCATTGGGGATTTAACCTATAGTTATTTCCCGAACCGGTATAGGTTTGACAATGAAGATTTAATCCATAAAAAGTCAATAGAGATGGTAGTCAAGGTCCATTAATGGCTTAAGACACTATAGGTTATCACCTTGAATCACTTTCCAATGGCTCGTACATGATAACTAATGGACTGATATGGATCTAGCATTAAGCATCCACAGAGACCTGAAGCTTACCATGTATTGGCCAGTCAAAGTGATTCTAAGGGATTTAAAGCAAAACTTTGGATTTAGAAGCCATTTATGGACTCCAACTACCTGAATTTAATGCACGGAAACTTTCCACCTTTTAATCTGAACTTTTCACCTAGCTTCCTTCACTCCAAGAAACTATAAGTTTAGCCTCTCATCCTCTGGGAAAACATCCTCAGAGGCTGTTTGGCTTCCAAGAAAATAGAAAATAGTAGAGAGAAAAAGAAAGTAAAAGAAATCTCTGTATTTCACTAAGTGTAGAATTTACATCAGTTGGTCTCTTGGAGAAAACTCCCCGAGAGTCTTTTTTCAGTGTTTACAAGAGAATTTATATAGGAAGGTAATTTTACCCTTCCTTGGATACTTCCTAGCTAAGGAATTACATGTGTAGCTGAATACAAGGAGAAAATGGAAATTTAGACGCAAAAATATCAGAAGAAAAAGAGTCGGCAAAAATATCCAATTTTCGCACGTTGGAGTTCCAATTTCGCACTTTGGTTTGAGGTGTGCGAAATTCCCACACTTTGGACTGAGGAATTCGCACCTTGATTTCCATCGTGCGAAATTGTCCCTCAGCTTGATGCAGTTGTCTTCCGAAGGCCCTATCTTCCTCATTTCAGCTCCAAATCGTACATGGTTTAAATCGTTGGATTCTTGACTTTCTGAGCTTTGAAATGGTATATAGAATGTAAAAAATGGACTTCGGGAAGTGCTCCAAAAGTGCGAAGGAAGACTGCATCTGTGTCCTCTGTTTTCCTTACCCTGTTTTTCTTCTTCTCTATTGTTCTTTCCTTGCATACTTTGAACTACTAAGGCAAAGGATTATGAGACTCCAAAGCTTGGTTTCTTCATAAATTTGAGCTTTCCAAAAGCTTTGCCATGAACTATACATAGCTCTCCCTCATTCTTAAATTGCTTTGGTGAGCATATAGCTATCAAAAAGCACCAAAACTTAACACAATTGTTAGAAACGATTGCAAGGGTCCCTAACATGTTAATTGAGTTAAAAGGTAATAATTACTACTCAAGGGTGCTTAAAAGAGCTAATAACAAGCTACAAAATAGCATGTTTTGAGTAGTAATCACTCCCCCCAACCGACATATTGCTAGTCCCTTAGCAATGAAGGAGAGAAAAACTAAGCAAACATAATAATATACATAAAAGAGGTCATGCAAATCATTCCAAAAAATAATTGAGTGGCATGACTGATATCAAAACACATCTCACATGGTGAACTAAAGATATGAAGATTCAAAATGCAATAGGAGTTGTCAAAGCTAAAACTTAAACAAAAAGTACAAAGAGTGGAGATTATGCAATTAAGTATCAAAAGAATCTCTACTCTCAAGGTTCCAAATCAAACTCTTCCATAATAAGCTAAGTGTTAATGAGATTAGCTTCCGGATATAGTATGTACAACTATCCTCTCTTCCCAACCTAAGCTTTTCTCGAACATTGGCAAAATTATCCAACTCTTAATAGGTTAGGAACGCACCTTCTTATTCACAATTCTTTTTACTCACTAAACTTAACCAATTCACCTATGTAGCAAGCAGAGGATCGATGACTCCCAACCAATCAAGGTTTAGGGCATCGGGTTTTAAAGGCTTTCGCCACCCCTTCGGATCATGCTTAGGTTTCAAGGAAAGAATAGAAGCTTATTCTTTTTTTTTTTTTTCAAAGACTCATTGGTCTTTATGAGGTGTCCCATCACTATTAAAGAGAGGTTAAGTAATGAACCAAGTCAAAATTTTCCTAAGCTTAGAAGGTGAGAAATTTTTACATCATATATCCGAGATCTAATGTGCACAGTGTGTGTAAAGCATGAAATGGAAGAAATAAGTTTGAAATCAAAGAGGGCTTCAATAAATTATTAACTTTGAAAGCATAAAACAAACTCTAAGACTTAAATAATTAAGTTAAAACTTGACTTATCCTATTTTATTTTTGAGAAATTATCTTTAACAACCATAGAGAATGATTCAAAAAACTTTTAAAAAAAAAAATTTAAACTTTAAGCAGAAATCAACTAAATTACCAAAATAACTTAGTATTAACAACAAAACTTCCTTTCTCAACTCTCCCCCCAACCAAGCTAAACATTGTCCTCAATGTTTAAAGAGCGATTTAAAAGAAAAGGGAGGAAGTGGTACCTCCTGTGGTTCAAAGTCTGAGTGTATAGGAGGTATGGAATACCTTAAACCACATGTTCCAAAGACAAAAGAGTAATGAGAAAAGGGAATATAATAAAAAAGGATATATATATATATATATATTACTTGGAAAAGAATTATACAATGCATGATGTTCAAGTAATATATCCAATCCCAGTTTATAAACATGAAAAAGATGGGATTTACAAGTCTAACATAAAAAGCAAGTAAAACAAAAACATAAAAAGATCAGATAGTAGTGGGATCATGTGATGGCTCTGCTCTGATCTCCTCCTCTGATATGGGCTGCTCAGCTGGTATGGTCTCCTCATCTGGCACTAGAGGCTCGGATGGTGCAGACCTATCATGCCCAAGAGGTGTCTGCATAGTCAAATGCTGCTGGATCTGATGAAGGATCGTGGTATGCTGGGCCTGAGTAGCAATGATCTGATCCTGGTGCGCACGAATAGTGGCCATCTGCTGGATAATAGAATCCTGAGCAGTGCTCAGTGTCTGTAATGAATGCACTAAGCCTCTGAATTCCGTAAGAGAAACGGTGACAGTGGGCTCAGATGAAGGAGGAGGTGCTGGGGTAGCTGGCATGACTGGTGGAGCAGCCTGAGTGAGAGGAGAAGTAGGATGTATAGCCTCAGGCATATGCACTGAGGTGTGTGCTGCAGGGGCAGGAGGTGTAGTGCCAGTGAGAATCTCATCCTGCTGGGCCTGAGGTAGCTGCTCATCTCGGGGTAGCTCTGGAGGTGGGGGCATAACTGGGGCTCCCTGAGGTGCAAAGTAGGCTGCCAAGTGATGCCATTTGTCGAGAGAGAAGTCCTCTCGGCAATGGCGGCGCCTCTCAAGGCGGGGCTCTTCAGGATAGCCCAGGTGCTCTAAAATCTGGCAGAGGAGCCTCGGAAATAATAATGGGATGCCATCTGCCCTCTGAAGCTTCTTCTGATGGACTTTCTCTTCAAAATGAAGAAGAGAAGTCATAATCAAATGATGAGGGCCGAAGTAATAGCCCTCAGAAATCCTAAATAATGCCTCAAGTATAGCTCCTCTCCTCTGAACTTTATGCTGAAGTGGGAAGATGTTGGCACGCAGGAGCACATCAATAAGGAGCATCCCAGATGGAAGCTCTCTCCTAGTCAACACTGAGGCTGTAGAAGTCCCCCTGGACAAAATACAGACCATGTCGCTTTGAGAGAATGAGGACCACTCCCTGAAGTTTGCCTGAATCACAGGCTCATAAGGTATACGGAGGGCCTCAGCAATGTGGCGAGCTCCAATGGCACCCTGGCGTCCGTCTATGGTAAATTGGATGAGAGTAGGATTGCGGAGGCCTCGAGTAGTCATAGATTGATAAAAATCTAGAACTACTCTGGGATAATAGAATTGCCTAGGAGTGAGAAAATGCTCCATGTGATACCTCTGCAGCAGTCGGAATGAATCTCTGAGCTCTGGCTGCTGTCTGAGGGCCTCTATATCAAAGTAGGTCTCGGAGTGGAATGATCGATCTCTGCAATCCAGGTTGCCCTCTATCGGTGGTCCGGCTATCATGGGACGCCTGATAACGGTCTCGAGAGGAATACCCACAGGAATCCGAGAGTCCTCTGTGGGCGGCTCTGCCTGAGGCGCATGAGATGGCTCTCCAGGACCCAAGAACTTGGTTCTCTTCGCAGGGGGCCGAGAAGCTGGCCTCTTAGCTTGGTCGGTAGGTGGCACAGGTTCAGTGGGTGGCCTCCTGGTGGGGCATCGGCGCTGAGAAGGGGTTCCCCCCTCAGATGGGGGAATGGCCGGGTCCTGAACAGGTGGCGAAGCGGCGCCTCCCATGGTGGATTGCTGTGGTCGAGGCGTCGGTGATGATGGGGAGGCGGAAAGGCCTCCTTTAGTCTTTGCCATGGCCGAAATGGAGTGAGATGGCTGTTCGGGAATTTCCAGAAGCTCTCAGCTGGTGCGCGGGTAGTCTTTTCAGTTTCTAGGCTTCAAGGGTTTATATAGGGATGGGGTTTGGGAGGGTTTTGATGTTTAAAAATTTCCAAGGCAACCGAAAAGTCGTTTTTGGACGTTAGGCACAATTTCGGGGGTAAAATTTGAGTTTAAAAGTCAGTTTGAAATTTTTGGAACTTAAAATTTTACCGTGCGAAATTTTCGCACCTTGGACTGGAATTTTCGCACCTTGGATAGAGGTGTGCGAAAATGGCACCCTTTGGACTGAGGAATTCGCACCTTGGATAGCATTTCGCACTCAATTTCGCACTGTGCGAAAATTTCGCACCTTGTTTCGCACGGTGCGAAATTTGGCTTGAGGTGTGCGAAAATGGCACTCGTGTGCCAGGAGGGAATTTCGCACGGTGCGAAAATTTTCGCACCTTGAACAGTGTTGTGCGAAAATGGCATTTAGGGATTTCGCACTTTGAACAGGGGATTTCGCACCTTGAAATCAATTTCGCACCTTGTTTTGAGGTGTGCGAAATTGCCACCCTTTGGACTAAGGAATTCGCACCTTGAAATGCATCGTGCGAAATTTTCGCACCTTGAAATGCAGTGCTCTGTTCCCTTGGTTTTGCTCCCCTGTCTTGCTTTTGAAGAGTTCTCCACCTTTTTCTTGATTTTTTTCTGAAATTTAACATCAAAATTGACTTGAATTAAGACAGAATAAACTAAGTTTGAGCAAGAATTATAATCAAAAGAAATAAAAATAATGATATAACTATAAAACTAAAACAAAAAATTCATGGACTTATATAGTCCATGAGACCCTGCTTTCCCTCAGAGTTGCTGTGGTTCAAGGAGGTTGATCTCCTCCTTGTCTGTACTGTAAGGCTCTATGAATGGCTTGAGATGATGGCCATTGACTTTGAAGGTTTGATTGCCTGTGGGATTGAATACTTCCACCACTCCGTTGGGATGCACTTCATGAATTATGAAAGGACCCGTCCACCTGGATTTCAATTTTCCTGGAAAAAGATGAAGTTTAGAGTCATAAAGCAAAACTCTTTGTCCCTTGGTCAAATTCTTCTGATTTACCAATTGATCATGCCATTTTTTCAATCTTGCTTTTGCAATTTTTGAATTGAGGTATGCATCATTCCTCATTTCCTCCAATTCATTCAGATCCAAACATCTCTTTAACCCGGCTCTTGTCAAATCCATGTTGAGCTTTTTGATTGCCCACCATGCTTTATATTCAATCTCTACTGGAAGATGACACGCTTTGCCATAAACAAGGCGATAAGGAGACATTCCAAGAATGGTCTTGTAAGCGGTCCTATAAGCCCATAAGGAATCCAGGAGCTTAATAGACCAATCCTTTCTATTCACATTCACCACCTTCATCAATATATTCTTGATCTCACGGTTGGCTAACTCAACTTGGCCACTTGTTTGAGGGTGATAAGGTGTAGCTACCTTGTGCTTAACCCCATACTTGGCTAGAAGAGTCTCAAAAGGTTTATTGCAAAAGTGGGTTCCCCCATCACTTATAATGGCCTTTGGGACTCCAAATCTTGCAAATATGTTGTCCTTAAGGAATTTAAGAACCACTTTATGATCATTGCTCCTACATGGGATTGCTTCTACCCACTTAGAGACATAATCCACTCCCACCAAAATGTAGGAATGTCCAAATGACATTGGAAATGGTCCCATGAAGTTTATCCCCCAAACATCAAAGATATCCACTATTAGGATGGGGTTCAAGGGCATCATATTTCGGCGTGTTAGCTTACCAAGCCTTTGACACCGATCACATCCCTTGCACATAGAGTGGGCATCTTTGAAAAGAGAGGGCCACCAGAAGCCTGATTGGATCACTTTCATAGCTGTTTTCTAGGAGGCAAAATGACCTCCACATGCACTATCATGGCAATGGGAAAGAATTCCTGATTGCTCTTGCTCAGGAACACATTTCCTTATAATTTGATCCGCACAATATTTGAAGAGAAAAGGCTTCTCCCAATAATAGGCATGGATCTTGGCAAAGAAATGCCTCTTATCTTGGGCACTCCACTCACTTGGTACTTCTCCAGTAACCAAAAAGTTTGCAATGTGAGAATACCATGGAGTTACATCTATTGACATGAGAGACTCCTCAGGGAAGTCATCATTGATAGGCAGACCATGTGAGTCATGTGCTATCACAAGTCTGGACAAGTGGTCAGCTACCACATTTTCTACCCCCTTTTTATCCCGGATTTGGAGATTGAATTCTTGGAGCAAAAGAATCCATCTTATCACTCTTGCCTTGGCATCCTGCTTGGTTAGCAAGTATTTCAAAGCAGAATGGTCAGTGAACACCACTATAGAGGACCCTACCAAATAAGCACGAAACTTATCCAAGGCAAAAACTACTGCCAACAACTCCTTCTCAGTAGTTGTGTAGTTCCTTTGAGCCTCATTCAAAGTTTTGCTTGCGTAATAAATCACATAGGGCTTTCCATCTTCTCTTTGCCCCCATAGCAAGATCACTTGAATCACACATTACCTCAAAAGGTAATTTCCAATTTGGGGCTCTCACTATTGGTGCAGTTGTGAGGAATTGTTTCAATTCCTCAAAACTCCTCTGACACTTCTCATCCCACACAAACTTGGCATCCTTTACCAAGAGTTCACAAAGAGGTTTTGATATTTTTGAGAAATCCTTAATGAACCTCCTATAGAACCCGGCATGTCCTAGGAATTGCCTAATTGCTTTAACATTTGTGGGAGGTGGCAACTTAACAATTAGCTCCACCTTCGCTTTATCTACCTCAATGCCATTTTTGGAGATGATATGTCCTAAGACAATTCCTTTTTGTACCATAAAATGGCACTTCTCCCAATTTAGCACTAGGTCTTTCTCAATACATCTATGGAGAACAGCTTCTAAATGCAATAAACACTCCTCATAAGAACTTCCATATACAGTGATATCATCCATGAAAACTTCCATGATGCGTTCCACCATATCACTGAAGATGCTTAGCATACATCTTTGGAAAGTTGCAGGAGCATTACATAGACCAAAGGGCATTCTCCTATATGCAAAAGTACCAAAGGGGCAAGTGAAGGTTGTCTTATCTTGATCTTCCAAATCAATTTCTATTTGGAAGTACCCTGAATAACCATCTAGAAAACAGTAGAAAGGATGTCCTGAGACTCTCTCAAGGACTTGGTCCATGAAAGGCAATGGAAAATGGTCCTTCCTAGTTACTGAATTCAACCTCCTATAGTCTATACACACCCTCCATCCTGAGGTAGGACGTGTAGAGACTTCCTCCCCTTTCTCATTTTGGATTACAGTAATTCCAGATTTCTTTGGGACTACTTGGGTGGGACTCACCCACAAGCTGTCTGAGATGGGATATATGATCCCAGCTTGAAGTAGCTTAAGAATTTCACTCCTCACCACCTCTTGCATGTGAGGATTCAGCCTCCTCTGGGGTTGCCTCACTGGTTTTGCATCCTCCTCCATATAGATATGGTGGGTGCACACCAAAGGGCTAATCCCTTTCAGATTAGAAATTTGCCATCCAATGGCTTTCTTGCATTTTCTGAGGACTCCTAAAAGACTATCCTCTTGATCAATAGTGAGAGTTGAGGAAACCACCACTGGACATTTCTCATTATCCTCCAAGTATGCATACTTCAAATCCACAGGAAGTGGCTTTAAAATAAGCTTTGGAGGGTCCTCCACAGCAACTCCTTGTGAGTCTTCCTGGTTAAACAGTGGTAAGATCTCTTCCCGTCTCCTCCAAGGAGACATAATGGCTAGCATATCAGAGGGTTCAGGGAACCCATCTTCAAACACTTCCAGGCTTTCATTCAAGCTCTCCTCTAAATTCTTGTCACAGTGCTCTTCAACCAAAGTGTTGATCAAGCACACCTCCTCAAATCCTTCCTCCTCTTCAGGGTGAAGATGCCTCTTACATAGGTGGAATATGTTTAATTCCAATGTCATGTTTCCAAATGTGAGCTGCATCACCCCATTCCTACAATTAATGATAGCATTGGAGGTAGCTAGGAAAGGCCTCCCTAGGATGATTGGTACATAATTTTCTTCCTTGATAGTGGAATCAGTATCAAGTACCACAAAATCCACAGGATAGTAGAATTTGTCTACTTGAACTAGCACATCCTCTATCACCCCTCTTGGGATTTTGACCGACCTATCAGCTAAGGAGAGGGTCATGGTTGTGGGCTTCAATCCTCCTAGTCCCAGTTGCTTATACACAGAGTATGGGAGCAAATTCACACTTGCTCCCAAGTCTAGTAAAGCTTTTTCCACATGTGTGCCTCCAATGTTGACTGATATGGTGGGACATCCCGGATCTTTATACTTAACTGGGGACTTACTCTGAATGATAGCACTCACTTGCTCAGTGAGGAATGCATTCTTTGTCACCTGTAACCCTCTCTTGACTGTGCACAAGTCCTTAAGAAACTTTGCATATGTGGGGACTTGCTTGATCATATCAAGTAAGGGTATATTCACCTTCACTTGTCTCAGAACCTCAAGAATTTCTGATGAATTCTTGATTTGTTTCTTTCCATGTAAAGCTTGAGGAAAAGGGGGAGGCATATGTTTCTTCATCATATCCTCCTTAATCACTATCCTTGGTTCTTCTTCAATGCTTGATTTGGATGCACTTTTCTTCCCACTCTGCTCTTCTTGGTTATTGCTCTCTTTAATCAAGGGTCTCTTTGACATGAGTTCTTCATCATGCCCCACGTTAGGCAAGGGTTGATCAACCACCTTCCCACTCCTCAAAGTGATTACAGCTTTGACCTCTCTCAAATTTGAAGACTCACCATCTTGGGTTTCAACTTCATGAACACCCTTCGGATTTTGGCTTGGTTGAGAGGGAAACTTTCCCTTCTCATTCATTGTGTTGAGATTGGTAAGTCTAGAGATGGAGTACTGAATATTATCTATCTTCTGAGATAGATCATTTTGCATCCCCTCCATTCTCTTAATTTGAGAACTCTCAACGTTTTCAATCTTTTGATGCAATTGGGAGTTGTTTGCCTTTTGTTCACCCACAAAGTCACCCATGACTTTACTCAGGTTCACAATGGCTTGCTCCACTGAAGATGGTTGTTGAGGTGCTTGGGTTTGGCCTTGTGGTTGGTATGGAGGTGGCCTTGGTTTCCAAGAAAAATTTGGGTGGTTTCTCCAGCTTGAATTATAGGTGTTACCATAGGATGCACTGTTGTTGGGCCTAAATTGCCCCACAACATTAACTTGATCACCTAACATTTCTCTCACTGCTGGCATGGTTGGGCACTCATCTACCACATGATCACATGATTGGCAAATGGTGCATGGCATGACATGGACTTGGTTATCGGAAATGGCTTGGACTTCATGCATCTTTTTCAACTCAAGTTCTTCCAACCTCCTTGCTAATGTTGCCACTTTAGCTTTCATGTCCACGTCTTCACTCAACATGTACATTCCAGCCTTTGGATTTTGGGTTTGTTGAGAGGGAAACTTTCCTTTCTCTCTTGAGTTGGGCTCATCCCAGCCTCTTGACACCTCAGCCACATAACTTAAAAAGTCCATGGCTTCTTCAGGATTCTTACTCATAAAATCTCCCCCACACATGGTTTCAAGAATTTGCTTCATGGAAGAAGACATTCCATCATAAAAATAGCTCACTAAGAGCCATGTATCAAAACCATGATGAGGACAAGCATTGATGGCTTCCATATACCTTTCCCAACATTCATGGAACTTCTCATTTTCTTTTGCAGAAAAGTTTGAGATTTGTCTCTTCAACCCATTGGTCCTATGGGTGGGGAAATTTTTTTTCAAAAACTCGGCCTGAAGATCAACCCAATTCCTTATGCTCCTTGGCCTTAAAGAATTTAGCCATATTTTTGCCTTGTCCTTCAAAGTAAAAGGGAATAGCTTGAGTCTCATCAAGTCTATTGAAGCTCCTCCCTCTCTAAAGGTATTACACACCTCCTCAAACTCCTTGATGTGAGCATATGGATTCTCACTCTCCATTCCATGGAAATTTGGTAGGAGGGGCACAATATGGGGCCTTATAACCAACTGCTCAAGAGGGGGTAGGATGCATGAGGGTGCACTCATCCTTGGTGTATGCATTCTATCCCTCATGGATAGATATGCATTGGGATTACCCCCTTGACCTTGTTGAGAATTCTGATCCTCTGGTGGAGGGTCCATGATGTTTACACAGATATCCAACTCTGTGTCTTGAGGGTTCTCAATCCTTACTAATCTTCCCTCTTGGTCCCTAATCCAATAGGGCATGCACAAGTTACTACTTACCTGAAACAAAACAAAAACAACAAAAACAAAAGAAACCTAGAAAAAAATTAAGGTTAGAAAGAAAATGAAAATAAACCTAACAAAAATTAAATGAAAGGAAATGAAGTTAATGAAAAAGGAATTCACCAAACTTGTGATGGATTCACAAGTAGCCTCTAAAAGGTTGCATCACTGTATTGTGGCACCATCCCCGGCAACGGCGCCATTTTGATTCGTGCCCAGTCGGGTCCTTTAATAAAAAATATTTATAAATCCTATGACCTTATACTGGCGTAGCAAAGCTACTATAGTATAGCAGTTCTAGGGTCGAACTCAAGGATGGGTTTTCACTCTATCAGTGACAGACTCTAAATTAGAAATTGATTCTGATGATTTCCTTTAGCACAAACTTGAAATTTAAAAGAAAATAAAATTGTTTTGAAAGTGGTGATTGAAACTTAACTCACATAGAACTAAGTAAAAGTGGAAGAAAGAAAGTTTCCCGGAGCTAAAGGTTGCTAGGTTCAAGTTCAGGATGCAAAGTGGAAAATTCCGGATTTTTCTCCTCGCATTGGGGATTTAACCTATAGTTATTTCCCGAACCGATATAGGTTTGACAATGAAGATTTAATCCATAAAAAGTCAATAGAGATGGTAGTCAAGGTCCATTAATGGCTTAAGACACTATTAGTTATCACCTTGAATCACTTTCCAATGGCTCGTACATGATAACTAATGGACTGATATGGATCTAGCATTAAGCATCCACAGAGACCTGAAGCTTACCATATATTGGCCAGTCAAAGTGATTCTAAGGGATTTAAAGCAAAACTTTGGATTTAGAAGCCATTTATGGACTCCAACTACCTGAATTTAATGCACGGAAACTTTCCACCTTTTAATCTGGACTTTTCACCTAGCTTCCTTCACTCCAAGAAACTATAAGTTTAGCCTCTCATCCTCTGGGAAAACATCCTCAGAGGCTATTTGGCTTCCAAGAAAATAGAAAATAGTAGAGAGAAAAAGAAAGCAAAAGAAATCTCTGTATTTCACTAAGTGTAGAATTTACATCAGTTGGTCTCCTGGAGAAAACTCCCCGAGAGTCTTTTTTCAGTGTTTACAAGAGAATTTATATAGGAAGGTAATTTTACCCTTCCTTGGATACTTCCTAGCTAAGGAATTACATGTGTAGCTGAATACAAGGAGAAAATGGAAATTTAGACACAAAAATATCAGAAGAAAAAGAGTCGGCAAAAATATCCAATTTTCGCACGTTGGAGTTCCAATTTCGCACTTTGGTTTGAGGTGTGCGAAATTCCCACACTTTGGACTGAGGAATTCGCACCTTGATTTCCATCGTGCGAAATTGTCCCTCAACTTGATGCAGTTGTCTTCCGAAGGCCCTATCTTCCTCATTTCAGCTCCAAATCGTACATGGTTTGAATCGTTGGATTCTTGATTTTCTGAGCTTTGAAATGGTATATAGAATGTAAAAAATGGACTTCGGGAAGTGCTCCAAAAGTGCAAAGGAAGACTGCAGCTGTGTCCTCTGTTTTCCTTACCTTGTTTTTCTTCTTCTCCATTGTTCTTTCCTTGCATACTTTGAACTACTAAGGCAAAGGATTATGAGACTCCAAAGCTTGGTTTCTTCATAAATTTGAGCTTTCCAAAAGCTTTGCCATGAACTATACATAGCTCTCCCTCATTCTTAAATTGCTTTGGTGAGCATATAGCTATCAAAAAGCACCAAAACTTAACACAATTGTTAGAAACGATTGCAAGGGTCCCTAACATGTTAATTGAGTTAAAAGGTAATAATTACTACTCAAGGGTGCTTAAAAGAGCTAATAACAAGCTACAAAATAACATGTTTTGAGTAGTAATCAAGAACCGACTATCCCTATTGGAAAACTAAAATGACTTGGTATTTACAATCAATCGATTTAGACGTATGGGACATCATTGAAGATGACCCAACTTTTCCTAAAAAACTATTTGATGGAGTCATGGTTCCAAAATCCAAGCAAGAATGGAATGAGCTTGATAGAAGAAATTTTCAATTAAATGCTAAGGTCGTTTTCACTTTGCAATGCGCTATGGATAAAAATGAATATAATAGAATATGTCAATGCAAATCATCTAAAGAAATTTGGAGATTGCTTGAAATAACTCATAAAGGAACAAATCAAGTGAAAGAGTCAAAAATCAATTTGCTTGTTTATAGCTATGAATTTTTTTTTATGAAAGAAAATGAGACTATTGTTGAGATGATCACTAGGTTCACTGACATTTTCAATGGTCTTTAAGCATTGGGAAATACCTACAAGGAATTTGAAAAGGTGATGAAGATATTGAGGTCACTCCCATCAAAGTGGCATACAAAGGTCACCACAATTCAAGAAGCCAAAGACTTGACCAAGCCACCTATGGAAGAGCTCATAGGGTCATTAATGACATATGAGATCAATTTGGCAAGGAAGCTACAAGAAGGTGAAGACAAAAAGAAGAAGAACATAGCTCTCAAAACTACAACTAAGGAAGAAGAAGAAGTTGAAGAAGAAAAACAAAGTGAAGAAGATGATGATTTAGCTCTCATCACAAGAAAACTCAACAAATAGATGAAGGATGAAAGGTTTAGAGGAAGAGAAAAGGAATCTTCATCTCATGGTGACAAGGAGAAATGGGAAGAGAAAAGAGATTTGGTTTGTTTCAAATGCAAGAAACTGGGACACATTAAATATGATTGTCCTCTCTACAAAAGTGAAGCCAAGAGAAGAATGAAGAAGACAATATTGATGGCCACTTGGAGTGAAAGTGAAGAATCCTCCGAAGAAGAAAATGAGAAAGAAGTGACAAACATGTACTTTATGGCAATAGATGAATTTGATGAGGTAAACTTTAACCTTAGTGGTGAAGATATACATGATGTTTTTGAAGAATTGTACGAGGATTTTGAAAAACTTAGTTTGAAAAATATTTCTCTTAAAAAGAAAATTCAACAACTTGAAAAAGAACTTGGAGAAGTAAAAGAAACATTTTCAAATGTTGAAATTTCTCTTGAAAAAAAAGATGAGATTTTGAGAAAGAAAAATGAATGGTTGGCCTCCTCTCTTTCAATATTTTCTCATGGACAAAAATCTTTTGAAATAATTCTAGCTAGCCAAAAATGTGTTTTTGACAAACAAAGGTTAGGATTCAAATCTTCAAAAAAGCAAAAGTATTTTAAAAACTATTTTGTAAAAGAATCCACAAGTGCAAGTCCTTCCACTACTTGCAACTTTTGTGGAAGAGGATGACACATTAGTAGTACTTGTCCTTTGAGAATTGGTTCTCAAAAGAATTCAAATGCAAAAGCTAAAAAAGTTTGGATTGAAAAATCCAAGGTCACCAACCCTCAAGGACCCAAAAAGATATGGGTACCTAAATCAACTTGAGTTTTATATTGTAGGGTTCAAAATATGATAAGTGGTTCTTGGATAGTGGATGCTCAAGACACATGACCGAAGATGAATCCAAGTTTGCTTTCCTTACAAAGAAAAAGGAAGGATATGTTACATTTGGAGACAATGCAAAAGGAAGGATCATTGGTCAAGACAACATTGGTTATGGCACATCCTCTCTTATTGAAAGTGTTTTATTAGTAGATGGTTTAAAACATAACCTTTTAAGCATTAGCCAACTTTGTGACAAAGGTTTTAAAGTGATTTTTGAAACATCTCATTGCATCATCAAGGATATTCAAAATGATAAAACCATCTTCATGAGCTATAGATGTGATAATGTTTACACTATAAATATTTCATAATATGATGGTCATGATAGATGTTTTTCAAGCATGCATGATCAAAGTTGGTTGTGATATAGGAGATTGGGACATGCTAACATGGACCTCATTTCCCAACTCAACAAAGATGAACTTGTTAGAGGCCTTCCCAAAATAAATTTTTAAGAAGATAATGTTTGTGAAGCTTGTCAAATGGGAAAGCAAATTAAAAACTCTTTTAAAAACAAAAACTTCATTGCTACATCTAGGCCACTTGAGTTGTTGCATATGAATTTATTTGGTCCCTCTAGGACACCAAGTCTTGGAAGAAAGTCTTATGCATATGTTATTGTGGATGACTTCTATAGAAACACATGAGTCTTGTTTTTAAGCCAAAAGAATGAAGTCTTTTATGAATTTTCAAAGTTTTGCAATAAGGTTCAAAATGAAAAAGATTTTACAATTACTTGTATAAGAAGTGATCATAGGAGATAATTTGAAAATATTGATTTTGAAGAGTATTTCAATGAACATGGAATTAACCACAAATTTTCGGCTCCTAGAATTCCTCAACAAAATGGGGTAGTTGAAAGGAAAAATAGAACTTTTCATGAAATGGCTAGAACTATGCTAAATGAAAACAATTTACCAAAATATTTTTGGGCCGAAGCGGTTAACACCTCTTGTTATGTTTTAAATAGAATATTATTGAGGCCCATTCTTAAGAAAACTCCCTATGAGCTTTGGAAAAACAAGAAACCCAACATTAATATTTCAAAGTCTTTGGGTGCAAATGTTTTATTAAACACCAAAGACAATTTTGTAAAATTTGATGCAAAATCGGATGTTGAAATTTTCCTTGGTTACTCAACTTCAAGTAAAGCTTTTAGAGTTTTTAACAAAAGAACCATAGTTGTAGAGGAGTCCATCCATGTTATTTTTGATGAATCTAACAATTCTCTCCAAGAAAATAAAGAGTTTGATGATGATTTAGGATTGGATACCTCCATGGGAAGATTGAAAATTAAAGATAGAAGGCAACAAGAAGTAATTGGAGAGAAACCCAAGAAAGAAGAATCACTATTGGCACTACCCCCTCCTCAACAAGTGCAAGGTGAATCAAGCCAAGACCTTCCTAAAGATTGGAAGTTTGTCATCAGTCACCCACAAGATCAAAATATAGGTAATCCATCTAGTGGGGTAAGAACTAGATCATCTCTTAGAAACATTTGTAATAATCTTGCTTTTATCTATCAAATTGAGCCTAAAAATATAAATGATGCTTTAGATGATGAAAATTGGATGATTTCTATGCAAGAAGAGTTAAGTCAATTTGAAAGAAGTGAAGTATGGGAAGTAGTACCAAGACCTTCAAATCAAAGTGTTATTGGAACTAGATGGGTCTTTAGAAATAAAATGGATGAAAATGACATAATTGTTAGAAATAAAGCAAGATTGGTAGCCTAAGGTTTTAATCAAGAAGAAGGAATAGATTATGAAGAAACCTTTGCCCCCGTAGCTAGGTTGGAAGCCATTAGGATGCTACTTGACTTTGCATGTTTTAAAGACTTTGTTTTATATCAAATGGATGTGAAAAATGCTTTTTTAAATGACTTTATAAATGAGAAAGTATATGTTGAACAACCAACCGGTTTTCAAACTTTTAACTTTCCTAACCATGTTTTTAAACTTAAAAAGGCACTTTATGGTTTGAAACAAGCACCTAGAGCATGGTATGAAAGATTGAGTAAATTTCTTTTGAAAAAGGGTTTTTAAATGGGAAAAATTGACACAACTCTTTTCATAAAAACCAAAGAAAAAGATATGCACTTAGTTTAAATATATGTTGATGATATTATTTTTGGTGCTACTAATGTCTGTGTTTGTGAAGAATTTTCTAAGTGCATGCATAGTGAGTTTGAAATGAGCATGATGGGAGAACTCAACTTCTTCCTTGGACTTCAAATCAAGCAACTAAAGGAAGAAACCTTCATAAATCAAGCAAAGTATATAAGAGATCTTCTCAAAAGGTTCAACATGGAAGAAGCCAAAACAATGAAGACTTCAATGAGCTCATCCATCAAGCTTGATAAGAATGAGAAATGTAAACCCATTGACTCTATTATGTATAGAGGCATGATAGGTTCTTTGCTATATTTGACCGCTAGTAGACCCGACATTATGTGTAGTGTATGCTTGTGTGTTAGATTTCAATCTTGTCCTAAAGAGTCTCACTTAAGTGCCATAAAAAGAATTCTCTGATATTTGAAAGGGATAATAGACATAGGCTTATGGTATCCTAAGAGTGATAATTTTGAATTAATTGATTTTTCGGATGCCGATTTTGCCAGTTGTAGGGTTGAAAGAAAAAACACTAGTGGTACTTGTCATTTCCTAGGACACTCACTTGTTTCATGGCATAGTAAGAACCAAAATTCGGTAGCTTTCTTAACGGCGAAAGCCGAATACATAGCAGTCGGTTTATGTTGTGCACAAATTCTTTGGATGAAACAAACATTTAGTGATTTTGATTTATCTTTTGAGCATGTTCCTATCAAATGTGATAATACTAGTGCCATAAATATATCAAAAAATCCCGTACAACACTCTGGGACTAAGCATATAGAGATTAGACATCATTTTCTTAGAGACCATGCACAAAAGGGTAACATAACACTTGAATTTGTAAGCACAAAAGATCAACTTGCCGATATCTTTAAAAAACCTCTAAGTGAAGAACAATTTGTTGACATTAGAAGACAACTAGGGGTGATTTCTTTATGATCCAATGATTGCTTAATGAATTCTTAATGAATATACCTTCTAATTGCATGAAATTCATGTCATATGCATTATATAGACATATACTTAGATAAATGATCAAATTTTGACCAAAAATCGAAATTCCCTTGGCATTGGGCATAAAAAATTGGGGATTTCAACTGAAAAGGGTAAGGGGAGGATCAAAAAATGCACAAAAGGTGAAAAGTCAAAACGTTGACCACGTTGACTAGGCGGTTGATCGGACTAGGACCGGTCGACCGGTTCGTCAAGGTTGGGGTTTTAAATAGCCTCCCACGCTTCGTTTTCTCCACTATTCTCCTTCATTTCTTCAGGTTTTTTCTCATTCTGGTTTCTAGAGACTATATTGAGTGAGGTTTGCACCAATTGAAGGCTTTGGATTGGATTTTTAGGACGATTGGAAGCTAGGGTTTCGATTTTGGACTGCATTTTCTTCCTCCCGCGCGTCATAGTTGGTTTCTTCTCCATTCCCACGCACCTAGGGTTTTGGTTGTGAGTGTTTCTTTCTCTACCAACCTCGTCTCCTTTGTTTCTATCTTTCACATGGCTTCTAGGAAAGAGTTGGCTGCCTTTAGGGCACAGGGCAAGTGCCCAGCTGAGCCGTCTCAGCCTGAGGCTCATCGAAATATAAGATTTGACACAACCCTATTCAGTTACGTGGAAGACTACCAGTGGTACAAGCAAAAGTTCGCTTAGAGGGAAGTAGTTCCAGGGAAAAACATCAATTTCTCCCAACTCCAGTATTTCGGGTTTGAGAGTCTTTTCAGTAGGATGGGTTGGCTGCCCGTGGTAATGATTTCGGAGCTGATTTTCTCGACTTTGGTGTGAGCATTTTATTCGAGGGCTACTTATGGCATTGGTGGCCCAATTATTTCCACCGTTAGAGGAGTCGAGATCCGTTTGGACCCGGAAAGCATCTGCCGCATTTTCGATATTGCTCCGGTTGGACTCAAGGTGTACAAGTCCAAGATTTGGCCCATTATGCCGAGATTCAAGCCTAGAGAGGTTGTTTAGAGGATTTGTGGACTTGCAGACACCTAGGGGATGGGCAAACCTTCAGCCCATAGCTTGACTGTGATTAGTAGAGTACTACACCACATGATTTGCTTTATCCTGCTACCACGAGGCAAACACCGAGATGAGGTCTCCTATTATGAGGTATTCCTCATGGACTCTATTCTAACGGGGAGACAGATCCATTTGGGGTACCTGATGATGATGCACATGATCTTATGTTGCGAGAACACTACCCTCATACTCCCCTATGGCCACTTTCTCGCCAGAGTGTTCAAGAATGTTGAGGTTGATTTGAGAAGAAAGACAAATTTTGAGGCCCCTAGTAGTTAAGACATGTATGATGATTTGTCGATGGGGCGGATGAAATTTGAGAAGGCCCTTGATGGTTCTTGGGTTAGACGAGCAGAGAGACCACTAGCACAGGCCCGGGGACAGGGAGAGACACATCCCAGAGTAGAGGAGGAGACTGAGATACGAGATATGGAAGGTGTAGTAGACCCTTAGAGTGGCTTTCAGCAGAAAGAGCCTGAGCTTGACATTCCTCCACTCTTGTCAGAGGGTGTTCAATTTGAGGCCACATTTTATGAGTCGATGATGTCTGAGCCGACGATGTCTGAGCCTACTTGCATAGCAGGACCATTTTCTCAACCATCATTCACTAAGTCTCCTCACATAGAGATACTACCTCATCAGGCACCTCACGCTCCTGATCATGCGCCTTAGATGGATCTATCTGCTCAGATTAGCTCTCTAGGCACTCGCATGGAGGAGATTGCTATAGTTAGTGATACTCGGTTCTACTCCATGGAAGATCGCATGGATTAGTATCAGAATGGCTTCACCTCTCAGTTTGAGTATCTGCAGCAGAGATTTGAGCCTATAGAGGATCGCATGGATCAGCAGCAGGCTGGCTTCACCTCACGGTTTGAGAGTCTCGAGGCTTGCATGGATCAGCATCAGGCTGCGTTTGAGCATCTCCAGTAGAGGATTGAGCACATTGAGGGTTGCCTAGAGAGTCAGCATGAGGAGATGATGGCTTACCTACGCTCCATGTTTCCACTTCCACCTCCTTAGCCTTGATTTCATAGAGACCATCTTTGTTCATTTTTTATGTTACCAAAAGGGGGAGATATTTAGGATCTAGGAGACTTACATGCATATCATCGTCATATCATTTGTTTGGATCATATATATGATAGGCTTATATGTTTCATGTACATTTGACTTATATATGATATGCCTATATGTTTCATGACTTACAATGTTTCCTATTGAAAATTCATTCTCTTTAGCATGTCTTGATTATCTTGGTTTTAACTTCATAAATTTTGATTGATTGATCCATGATTGGTTTGAGGGAGGATTCTTCTTATCCTAGATAACCAAGGTTTGTCATCATAAAAAATGGGGAGATTGTTAGCCCAAGGGTTCTCCTAATCAGGTTTAGATGATAACAACATGGTTAAGTTACTAATTGGTTTGAATTGTAAAGAATCTCAAGTATTAATTTGGAAATTCATCAAATGACCTAATGGATACAAGATCAAGACATTTGGAAGACATTTAATCATAGGAAACAAATGTAAGATGAATGTATGGGTGCACTTAGGTTTTACATATCATTTCATGCATCTTTGGAAAACTCGATTTATTCCTTAAAGTTACAATTTCATTAAAACCCGGGTTTTATCAAATGTACCTTAGGCAAAACGTTTCAAAATTGACATATTAATTTACCTAAAGACCTTGCCTAAGTGTTAGAAGAGAAAAAAAGAAGAAAAAGATAGGTTTCAGAGGCCAAAATGTTGAATCGGTCGAGGTACTGGGCCAACTGGCTCAACCATCCAGGGTACCGGTTAATCGGTTCCCTTTGCCCAGTCGAGGGAGTGCAAAAACTCTCTCTCTCTCTTCCAGTTGCCTTCCCTTCCCGATCGAGGTATCCTCTTTCCCGGTCAAGGTCCGGTCGAAGCAATGGTAACCTGCCAAAGCATTGAATGCTCAAACAACTAGTAAACTGGTCGACCCCCAACTTGATCGGTTGAGGCTGCTTTTTGTTTTTCTTGGCTCCCGAGGTTAGAAACCTATAAATAGAGAGCTCCACTTCATTTATGAGACATAAAACACCTGCATTTATTTGTCTAAACACTTGTTCTTACCTTAAAAGCTCTCATTTCTTTCTTGGTGCATTAAATCTTCACTTGCATATCCTTTAGTGCACCTTTGTGATTCATCCTAGTTTTGATTTGTATTTGAGCTAGGTTGAGGGATTCATTCTTGTAAAATTGAGTGATAAAGCCTTCAAGTGAATTAAATCTTGAAGAGATTGTAAAAGCTCATTGGAGCCGGAATCCAAATGTAAAGGAGATTAGAAGCTTGGTTGAAGCTTCAAGTTGGTTGAAACTTCAATTTAGTTGAACCCTCACTCAGTTAGGAGCTTGAGGAGAGTAGATGTAGGCAAAGAAGTGTCGAACCACTATAAAATCTGAGTTTGATTTCTCTAACTCTATCTCTTTATATTTGCTTCTATTGTGCTTAAATATGTTGTCTTTAAAAAGAATTTTAAAAACCCAATTCATCCCCCCCCTCCCCCCCCCCCCCCCCCCCTCTTGGGTGTTTTTCTCATTTAAGATTAGCTTTTATTTTCTCAAAACCGATTAACAACTAGACTCCTCCATATAGATGTTTCCATTCCTGTTAGATATTTTTTTATTATTATTATTTGAGATTTTTTTTTCTATGGAAACAAACACTTTATAGGGTTCTTATTTTAATTTCCTAAAAGTTTAGAAAATATTGTACAAAAAAATTCCTATCTAAATAGGATTAATATTTTTTCTATTTCCTAGAATTTTAAGAGGAAATATTGTCAAACAAATCCTATTTAATCATAATTACCAATTCAAAAAGTAATAAGATTTTTTATTAAATAATAAATAATAAATTTAATAATGTATAATTATTTTAATTATGATTAATTTATTTAATATAAAATATTTATTTATTTATTTATTTTTATACTATATATTAAGGTAGAACCATATTGTAAAACATTTTATATCTGAAAAGCTCTTACAATAAATTTTATTGTCTATTATATCAAACAATTATTAATATTATATAATAAATACAAATTTATTATTGGTTTATTTATTATAAAAATATGAATTTATTTTTAACTTATTACTACTAGAATAAACTTTTTTTTCTTTTCAAATTCTTACTTTATAATGTTTCTAGAGAAAAACAAATTCCCAAATAATAAAATAATAATAATAATAAAATAATAATAATAATAAAATATCTAAAAGAAATGGAAACATCTATATGGAGGAGTCTGTTAATTGATTTGTATGACATGATAAGTAAAGAGACATTTTTTGGGATAATTTGATGACTTATTAAAAAGTGCATGTATTTCAAATTATATTTAAATAGATGAAGATAATACTAATTTTAAAATTTTGAGATTCTTTTTTCAATATATTTTTGTATTAGTGAATTAAATTCTACTTTTCCCTAAAATATGAATCCTATAAAAAATAATGTTAATCTATAACATTGAAGAGATATATACAACATCAAAGAATGTGGAAAAGAGGTATGAAAAAACAAATCCATTACATATGCTTCATGAGAGTGAGTAGAGAAAAGACCAAAGAGAAAGAAATCATTACACTGAAGAGAGAGGCAACATCAAAGAATGTTGAAGAGAAACACAAAAAACAAATCCAACATTAAGCGATGGACTACATGATCTGCATAAAAAAAAAAAGCCACACACACAACAACAAACCCTTCATGTTATTTCATTTTGTGAGCAAATAGGATCTAACAATGAGAAAATACTAATTTGTGTCATTTTTGTGAGCAAATAAAATTTGGCAATGAAAATGAGAAGGGAGAGAAATAAAAACAAATGCTTTACAAGTTGAGAACATGAGTTTATTTATAGATGGATAGAATCAAAAGACACTAAATATGAAAGTTAAAATTAAAATATATTAAATATGAAATTGATAAAATTCTTAGTGTTAGACACTAAAAAGACATTCATCCATATAAAAAGGAATATGAAGTGAAAAGTTATTAGCATTTATTCAAGGGATTCTAGAGAATATAAATTTTTTGAGGGGAGATTTTTAGGTATAAGATGTTTTAAGAGTATGACCATTCTTTTAGATGTAATATAGATGTAAATGTATGTTTTTTAAAGTATTGTTTTCAAAAGTAATATTATTTAAATAAAATATCCTTAAAAATAATATTATTTAAATAAAATAGCCCTTAATTACAATGTTGTTGATAAATAAGTAATAAATAGGTAATATCATATCACAAAATAAGAGTAACAAAATATGATAGCAGAGTGATAAAGGAGATGTAGAAGCAAAATAAAATTTAATTGGATGCAAAAATAAGATAATAAAATTTAATGGGAAATAAAAGTAAGAATAATAGATAAAGGGAGAGGTTGAAATATAGTAGAATTTAATGAAATGAATCTATTTAATTGATTTATTAATGAGATGAGTTTATTTAAAAGGCAGTTTATTAAAATGAAAAAATTGACTCTTTAAATCTCATACTCTAATGAAGAATTCTTTTGTCATAGTCATGTTTATTTTTAAGAAAATTATATATATATATATATATATATATATATATATAAATAGTTGTGAATATATTTTAAAAAATAAAATATTTTTCAAAATTATCATTTAAAAATATAATTTTATTAGAAATTTATAAATTATGGTCATAATAAAATCTTATTTAAAAAAAATGATTTTACATGAAATAGAACAAGAATGATTAGATAGCAATAAATATAAATATTGTTTAATATGGATTAACAAAACATTTGTCATAATTATATTTATCCATTTTTTATAAAATAAAAAAAAATTAAATTATCATCATTTTTTTAAAAGGATATTTATCTAAATCATTTTTTTTATGAAGATATTAAAATTATTTTAATTACATTATGATCATTTTTATAAAATGTAGATTGTCATTAGAGAAGGCAAACATCATCCTAATTAATTAAATCTAGATATTTGAATGAATTGATATGAATGGGTATGTACCAAAACTCATATAAAGAAAATGAATAGATATGAATTAGTATGTACAAAAAGTCATTCTAGGGGAATGAAATGATGTTAAAAAACATTTATTTTTTAATAAGAGATTTTTTTCTAAAGACAAATATAAAATAAATAGATAATGATTCTTAATATTTATTTTTGTAAATAAGTATTTATAAAAAAAATCAATTTTAATTAATATAACAATGAATACTATGAATGAATATAATAATAAATATATGATACATGAATAATTTATTAAATTTTTTCTATGAAAAACTTATATCATCTTCAAATATTAATTTTATAAAAAATTGAAATAACCATTAAAACAATAATGTATTATTATCATACAAATTGAATACACATTAAAGAACAATTTTTGTTTAAAACTTGGATTAAAAAAAATTATTTCAAACCAATTTTTTGTATTTATTTGATTTTAATTTAAATATATTTTTTATTGAATAAATCAAGAATGAAAAATAAAATTATGATAGGTTTTTAAAAGAAAAACATTATCTAAATCAATTTTTTTATTTATTTAAAAAAATTATGACAATTTTTTAAAAAAAGAAACCTTATCTAAATTAAGTTTTTAAAAGATAATCATTATCTCAATCAACTATTTAAAAAAATGATATTTTTTCTTAGATAATTTGTTGGTTATCTAAAAACATTATACAAATTAATTAAATATAATAATGATAAGATATAGGCGTATATAATATAAATGATAAGACTATTTTTGAAATAAAAAATTGTTTAAACACGTCGTATTTTTATATGTAGTATAGATATATTAATTAATTGACATGTGTTGACTAAAGGACAAAAGTCATTCTTGAATTAAATAAATAGGGGTAATGCTTGTAGCCTAAGGATCCTTATCGCTTAACCATAGAGAAAGGGTTACAGACTTTCTTCATAATTAAGTAATTGCCCATCAAAAAGTAAATAAACCTTAATTATTACATAATTGACATTCTTTTTATTAATGACATAATTGAAATAATTCATATCAATATCATAATGGATGTCCTTCACATTAACCAACATCCTTGATATGAGACTAAGTTTGTTAAACTTGTAATAGTACATTTTATAATAGATTACTAGCATGGCTCCAAAGAGGCTTGTGACTTTCAAATATGTCTAAAGTTTGTCACATATGTCTAAAGTTTGTACATATATTATTTATTTTATGTATAAGTTTTTGGGTTAATTTCATTCACCTCTTTTGATGTTTGAGTTAAATACACCTAGTCACCATTAACTTCAAATAATATCAAATATCTCTTATACCATTCTTATTTGTTAATTTTATTCATATCTCATTTGACTCAAAATAAGAGAGGTATTTAATAAAATTTTAAACTAATAAATCGAAGTGTATTTAGTAGAAAATTAAAGAAAAGTGAGTGAAATTTACCCTAAATTATTTGTCCATCTTTACATTACAAGCACATAGTGTAGACCTCTTTTGAAGTAAGGGGGGGCCGAGAGAATGATTTAGGGCTCATTTTCATTACATTTGTGGAAGAAGGGAGGGGGAGAGCCACCCCATGCATGAGCTGAGACGTGGACAACTGGCCAAAGGCATGGCTGCCCATGAGGGTGGTTGGAGGAAGCCATGCTGGCTGATGGGATGAATAGGAAGGTGGTATAACTGAGAGGGGGGTGTGAGTTTTCCAAAAGGGACGGACGGTGAACGGGAAGGAGGAGGACACACTTTGAAGAGGGAGGCGAGAAGAGAGGGAATTATGACCATCTTCACCCAGAAAGTCCAGGTCTGACCATCTTCTTGTCTCCCATTTTCATTACGTTATTTTTTTTTTTGCTTAGTTTGCACTTGATTTCCCGGCATGAACGGCCGATAGGGAGTAGGCACGGGGGACCACAGGAGGGTTCCGACCTCTAGGACGCTCTAAGGGTGCTATAAAGCATCCATTCCTTCCATTTATTTAGTTGGTTGATATTTGGCTTCATTCATTTCAAACCCCATGCATGGCCATCCCTTGCAACCCCCACGTCCCTCTCCTTCTTCAATGGGCGGAAGTTCACCTAGCGCCTCTTGTGATCCCCTCTGCCACCGACGTTCCAAGGGCTGCATCTCCACCCCTCTACGTCATCCCAGACGACCCCCGCGATCGCAACTCTGCCTCCCCCTTCCCCCCCCTAAGCCGCTGTTGTCAGTCGTGGAGTCCCCATCGCACTCCTTATTCGGGCCCAACTTGGCCTCGCCGAACCCATTCGCTGTGCTGGCGGCCCTGCATCAGGCGTGACGCAGCCCCGAACCTCGCGCCCACTGGCGCTTCAATCACCTACACCGCCTGTGACTCACCCGGCCGTGCTAGGAACTCTGCCATTGACGCCACTCTCTCGGATGACGAGAGGTCCGTCATCTCCATCACCTTGTCGTCCCCATCGTCTCCATCGGTGGCGCTCATGTCAAGGACCCCTCGAGCCTCATAGCCCTCCACCTCAACGTCCATCTCACCTCTCGTCCCGTCGCCGACAACGACCTTCTCAGGGAGATGTTGCCCAGGCAGGGGGGTAGGCGGTGAGGGGAATGGGTGCCTTGGGCTTGCCCATGATGGCATTGGATTTGGGCTTGAGTTGGAGCACCAGGTCCAAGTTTGTGATGGAGATGGGTTTTGGGCTTGCCTATGATGGCAATGGATAAGGGTTTGAGTTGGAGCCCAGACCCAAGTCTGTGATGGAGATGGGTGCCTTGGGCTTGCCCATGGTGACAGATATGGGCTTGAGTAGGAGCCCAGGCCCAAGCACGTTGATGAAGGGTCTCATGCTTTCCATGCCAGCCACCCTAATGGCCCAAGTCCATGTTAAGTCAGCCTATTTGGCTGCTTCAATTCTAAATAAGTTTTTTTTAAACCTCTAATATTCATAATTAATTAATTTATTCATTCACTTTTATTTTTTATCTTATTTTATTTTTACCTATTTTGTTAACTCAATTTAAACACAACTAAAAGATAAATCATTAGGATGGAATATCGTTTTTGAAACTTAAAATAATTTATATTTCGTCTTCCTTTCTTTAGTTATGTCTAATCATCATATATGAAAAATTTTATATAATCAATTCATGTTGGTCTCAATGAATTTTCTACATTCCAAAATTTTAAATCCCATCTCCAAAACTTATGCCTCTCAAAGGCATTTATCGAAAATCTGACTTCCTAATTTAATCTTCAATTTCAAATATTCGGCTATTTACTTTCATCCGTTTAGATATTATTCTTGTTATCATTATCATTATTCCGTATTTATTCATTTAATTCTTTTAAAAATTCTAATCATTAAAATTTAATTCTTCAAAAATCTGACTTCCTAATTTAATTTTCAATCTCAAAATTTCCACTGTCTAATTTTATTCGTTTAAATATTATTTTTGTTAATTATTATTATTATTTCGCATGTATTTATTTATCATCTTTTAAAAATCTCATTCATTAA
Source organism: Vitis vinifera (assembly GCF_030704535.1). Taxonomy (NCBI): domain Eukaryota; kingdom Viridiplantae; phylum Streptophyta; class Magnoliopsida; order Vitales; family Vitaceae; genus Vitis; species Vitis vinifera. The sequence continues at coordinate 20,726,900 of NC_081807.1, read as the reverse complement.
AGTCTAATCCTTCAAAAATCCAATGCCCTAATTTAATTTTTCAATCCTAAAAATTCCACTATTCGTCTAAATGTTATTTTCGTTAATTAGAGTTATTATCCCATATTTATTTATTTATTTAAAGTCTAATCCTTCAAAAATCCAATGTACTAATTTAATTTTCAATCCTAAAAATCCCACTATTCGTTTAAATGTTATTTTCGTCAATTAGAATTATTATCCCATATTTATCTATTTATTTAAAGCCCAATCCTTCAAAAATCCAATGTCCTAATTTAATTTTCAATCCTAAAAATTCTACTATTCGTCTAAATGTTATTTTCGTTAATTAGAATTATTATCGCATATTTATTTATTTATTTATTTAAAGTCCAAATCTTCAAAAATCCAACGTCCTAATTTAATTTTCAATCTAAAAAATTCCACTACTCATTTTGTATTCGTTTAAATATTATTTTCGTTAATTAGCATTATTATTCCATATTTATTTATTTATTTATTCTAATCGTTAAAGTTTAATTCTTCAGAACCCGACTTCCAAATCTAATTTCCAATCTCAAAAGCTCCATCGTTCATATACCGCTGTTTAATGATTATTCTCGGCATTAATGTTATCACATCCATTTATTTATTTAGTTATTCATATATCAAAGATCTCATCTCTAAATAAATTCTTAATTTTTCAATCTCTAAGTTTAATCTCCAATCTCTAAAAATTCCATATTTCGCAATTATTTACCTAATCTTTATCATTTCACCATTGTTATTATTCCATTCATTTACTTATTCACTCATCCACTTATCCACTCATTTAAAATCCCAAACTCTCAAATCATTTTCAAAATTCCAATCTCATTCAAATTTAATTTCTAAAATTCTCATTCTCACATTTAATCTCTAAAAGTCTGATATTCAAATAAACTCTAAAACTCCAATTTTCCAGCAATCTTCGAGATTCCAAATTTTCAAATAAATTTCAAAAATCCAATTTTCTCTCGAATAATTTTAATTCCGCTCTAGTTTTCAAACAATCTTTTGCTCCTCTTGATTTTAATAGGCATGAATGAATTTTTCATAATTCCAGAATAAATGGAATCTGTGACATTAATTCATGCAAAATAAATGGCTTTTGGTGGGGGCCCAACATGGGTGACTTTATGATTGATTGATTGATTGTTTGATTCGATTATCGTACATGATTGATTCATCCCACTCTTTGACATGCATGAGATTATTCCTAAATTGTGCACTAACCCTCTCTATTGATAGCGCATGGTGGCTCATTGCCCAAGTATGTACCCATTTTCCCTCTAGTCATTGTCTATGCATGTCCCGATTCTCACATGTGCATGATTTATTATGGGTATTCATTGATTTACTCATCCATTGCCATGATTGCTTCAATTTTATTAGTAGAGACCCGACTTTAAGGACTTAAAGGGGTGCTACGGTTTTTTACCGTACCTTCCCGATAAGTAACCTGACCCCTAAACCTGATCCGGTTTTTCGTAGATCACCTTTTCCAAAATAAGGAGTCGCACATAGGGTTTTCTTTCTTATTTTGTTCGCCCTTTTAAAATAAAACAAAAATAAGTGGTGACTCCAAGTTTTTTTTTTTTTTTTCTAAAAATCAAATTTTCATCAAATAAAATAAAAAACGAGTTTCGCCATCGAGTGGGAACGCATCGAGTAAAATGCGGGGTTTACAAAATGGCGACTCCACTGGGGATGTTTAGAGGGTCAAACTTGAACTTGAGTTGAAGGGAATGTGGCGTTTGATGGGTCGATCATTGGGTACTCATATCTTGATTGTACATTGAGAGTTCCCGAGTTTTCATTTGGGACATTGGCATGTTGATCGTGTTCGTTGATATCTTGATTGAGGATCTTGATATAGTGTTGCTTTTTGTGCTTCATTTGATATGTTTGTTTGAGATATTTGCCATGCTGATTATGATGATTCGTCCTGATCGAGGATTTTGAGGTAGCTATCTTCTCTGCGTTTCATTGCCATATTCATTTGAGATATTGACATGCTGATTGTATTGATTGCCTATCTTGTTTCGCTTAGCATAGTGATTCTGATATTCGCCATGATTGTTTTGATCTCCTTGCATGTATGGATTCATTGTTATATATCGTTTGATTTGACATGCTAATTCTCTGGCTTGTACATCTTCTTGATCGTCTTTGAGTATGATGTTTGTATCACTTTTCATCTGATTGTTGTAGTTTGTATGTGTGCATGAGCGATATATTCTGTCCACTGCTTGACTGCATGCCGCATGACTGCCCTCCTTCTGCTTGATTGCATGTCATTTGTCCGTGTGGGCCACACATCTATCCCCTTACCTCCAACCCTCTTGGTTAATATCACTTCCTTCATTCCGGTTCTCACTTTTGCAAGTGTGAGGCCTTGTATGTGTTTGTTCTCTGACCGAGCCAAAGTTAGGAGTAGGGTCTAGCAATGGGCTATACTGATGTTTGGGAGCATTCTAGAGGAGAGCGACACTTTGTTGTCGATTAGAGTCCGATCATTAAAGACTTGTATAGCCCTAAGATAGATTTCATGGATATTTGTGTGGCCAGTGTGCTTCCTTTCCCGCTTTAGCTTCAAAACGTTATCGGATGCACCCACACCATTCACTGTGCACTCTAGTTGACCACTAAGTATTGAGAGTTTGAGAGGTTTCACCATAGGGAACCCCTTGGGATGTCGAGGTAGTGCATGTGTGGAGGAGATGACCACCTTGCATGGAAGCGCCCTGTCTCTTCGGAAGTGTGCAGAGGGTTGCGTACTGCTAGAAGGTATGATCGCCTCTACTAGGGATCTTTTAAAGTCCACCCATATCCATTTAGAGCCACTTTGACCTCGTAGGTTGAGCCGTAGATCCTTCGATTAGGACTCCCTCCCTACACGTGGGTGCATCTGAGGGCTTTCAGAGCCTCTATGGTCATAACTTGGATTTCAATACTCTTTCTTCAGTATCCAATTGAGAGTGCACAGAGATCAGTATGAGTTTGAGTACGGTCCGACCGTTCGTCTTCACTTGGATGCCTTGCTTGTTTCCGTTCAGACTATTATTGCTGCCATGCTTTCCCCAGGCCATATCCTTATTCATTTCTTCGTGCTTTTAGGATCGGATCTTCGTTCACAGTCTAGATACGCCTTCTTGGGTCAGAGTAGAGGGGAGATTAGTCCGGTATTCCGAGATATCGAGTATGGATCAACAGGTTGTTACAGTGGATCAGTTTACGGCCGTCATGGCTTCTATCTAGGAGGTTTTGGCTAGCCTCAAGCAGGAGATTGGCAGCCAGTAGAGTAGACTGCCTGTAGTTCAGGATGAGACTCTTCATGATTCATTGCCACAGCCACCGCCATCGCCACCACCTATTCCGACGACGCCTCAAGCCTCACCTTATGTATTGCATGGGCATTCTGAGGTCGCTCCACCTGTAGTCGTTCTGAACACAATCACTGATGACGCTCATGCATGTATAGACCGTCTTGAGCAGCGTATGAGGCAGATGAGAGTGTCAGATGGATCAGTTGTTTGGGATGATTTCGAGGGTATGCCGGTAGCCAGTTTGCCGGCTAAGTTTAGGATGCTAGACATTGAGAGGTACACGGGTATTGGTTGTCCTTGCATCAACCTCAGACTCTACAACACAGTGATTAGAGCACACGGATTGGATGAGTCGCAGATGATCACTCTGTTCCCGCTATCTCTGAGTGGGACAGCCCAGCGCTGGTTTGCATCCCTAGAGTCTTCACGATGCCGGACATGGGACGACTTGGCCTAGGAATTCTTACGACAGTTTTCATTTAACACTGTCGTAGATGTATTGAGGAGAGAGCTCGAGGCTCTGAGATAGAGGACAAATGAGTCTGTTTCATCATTCATCTTCTGCTAGCGCGGGAAGATTGCCGAGATCATTGACAAGCCTCTGGAGAGGGATCAGATACAGATGGTTTTGAGGAGCCTACAGCCTAGGATTGCTAGACACATGGTCGGGGTACCCTTCATAGATTTTGGTTCGTTGGTTTCGGCTTTGTACGATGTCGAGGACGGCATCTTGAGAGGATTGTGGACTGATTCTTCCCCTAGCGATGTCATATGATGACAGCCGGCAGAGCCACATGCATTGTATTCTCAAATGATGACTTGCCACCGGAGGGCTCGGATCACACTCGTCCGCTTTAAATATCTGTCGGTTGTTCGGGTCACTGAGTCCCATTTGTCCTTCTGGACAATAGCTCGGCCCTGAACGTCTGTCCTCTGGCCACTGCCATTGCCCTCGGCTACGTACCATCTGATTTTGGTCCCTCCACTCAGACCGTTTGCGCGTATGACAATACTCGGAGGGAGGTCATGGGTACACTAGAGATTGAGCTACTGATTGGTCCGACCACTTTTGTTGTCGTGTTTCAGGTTTTAAGGATTCCTACATCCTTTAACCTGCTTCTGGGCTGATTACTACTCAAAAAGGGCTATTTGATAGCTTGTAATTAACTCTTTTAAACACTTTTGAGTAGTAATTATTGCCTTTTAACCCAATTAACATATTAAGGACCTTTGCAATCACTTCTAATCACTTTGTGTAAGTTTTGGTGTTTTTGTTACTAATTTGATCACCAAGGCAATCCAAGATGGAGGAGAGTTATTTGGAATCCATGGCAAAGCAATGGAAAGCTCAGAAACATGAAGAATCAGATCTTTGAAGCCTTAAAGTCCTTTGCCATAACCAATCCGGAATGCAAGGAGGAGAAGTAAAGAGAGAATCTACCTTGAAGCATCCTTGATGACAGTAATTTCAGCCACTTTTGGAGTACTTCCTAAAGTCCAATTTATGCATGCTTTATGTCGTTTCGAAGATCGGGAAGTCAACAATCCAATGCTTCAAACGGTTCGCAAATCAGAGTTGAAATGAAGAAGTTAGAGCCAATGGAAGCAGATCACTCCAAGCTGAAGGCCAATTTCGCAGGGCTGCGAAATCAGCCTTTGGCTGCGAAATTTCGCAGCCATTTTGTGCGCCTGCGAAATTCTCCTGAGTGCTTCCAGATATTTGCGACCAACGTTTTTGGATATTTTGCTTCAGATATTTGTTGTCTAAATCCCAATTCTCTCCTTGTAATCCACCAATTAGATGATTCCTTAGTTGTTAAGCAAGAATACAGGGGTAAACAACCTGTTATATATTGTTTTGTAATTTTCATTTTATAGGGCCGTCGGGGAACTTTCCCCAGGAGACGAACTTATGTAATTATTACACTTAGTGAAATACGAAGTATCTTTTGCTTTCTTTTTCTCTCTACTATTTTCTATTTTCTTAGTAGCCAAACATCCTTGGAGGATGAAATCCCCAAGGATGAGAGGCTAAAACCTTTTAGTTTCTTGAAGTAATGGATGCCATGTGAAGCTCCCGTGTCAGGATGGAGATTTCCAAGCCATGAATGTAAGTAGCTGAGCATCATAAATGTTTTCATTCAAAGTAAAGCTTTTAATCCCTCTGACTTGCTTTGAATGGCCAATACTTGATAACCTTTTGGTCTCAGTGGATTCTTATTGTTAGATCCACTGACGTTCGTTAGTTATCTCCTACGAGCCATTGTATTGCAAGTCGAGGAGATGACCTATATCATTAAAAGAGCATTTATGAGGTTCAGCTACCCTTTTTGTAAGTTTTGAAGGACTAAAACTCAGTTGTTAAACACATACCGGTTCGGGAAGTAAGCATCACCTTAGTTGCTTCCCCAACTCGAGGTGAAAAGTTCCAAAATCTCCATTTTTACACAGTGAGTTAAGCATGGCTATCCAAAGCTTTGAGAAACTTCTTTTTCCATCTTTTAACCTATTTGCATGTTAGTTTAGTTTACAACACCTTCATATTTTTATGTTTTCATCTTAACCTAATCTTTATTAAGAAAAGTTCACTCCATCCTCCGAACTTCACCAGTTAAAGTAAAAACCCTTCCCAGTGTTCGATCCTAGAGCCACTATGCTATAGTAGCTTTGCTACTTTAGTGTAAGGACCTTAGGTATAAATTTTGTTGATACCCTTACATGCCAAGCTACCAAGAGTTGGGTTATCAAATGGCGCCGCTGCCGGGGAAGGTGCTACTTCACTGTGAATATATCAGCCGGAGGTAACTTGTGAGACTTCTCATGAGTAAGGTGAATTCTATCTCAATTTTCATTTACTAACCTTTTATTTTAGTTTTAGAACATTTTTAACTTAGTTTAGATAAGTTTCTTTTAGCTTTTAACTTTCATTTTTAGTTTATTTTTCATACTCTGTTTTTCCTTCCGCATGCTCTGTTTTTTTTTCTTTTTCTTTGTTTTATTTATTTGTTTTGTTCCAACTGAATCCATGCATGCCCTATTGGATTCGAGACCAAGAGGGAACCCTGGTACAAGTTGAAGAAAAGAGCCTTAGTTGAATATCATTTTTTTTAGAAATGGAAATTCCACATGAAGATCAAAGCTCTCATTATGATCATGAGAAGGACAAATTTGCATACTTATCCATGAGGGATCGGATTGAGTTAGGGAAAAGGCAAGTTCAACAAAGCCAATGGGGTAGTAAGTATGTCTTGAATGAAGACATAAGCATGAAGGCAAAGCTAGCATCTATGGCTAGAAGGATAGAGGAGTTTGAATTGAGGAATGTGCATACTGAAGCACAACCACAAGCCATGCCAACTTCATTTGAGTATATAAACCATCCCAACCTTGCAACCCAACCTCAACCTCAACCATCAATGAGTACATCTTCATTGGAGCAAGCCATTTTGAAGATAAGCAAAGTCATGGAGGACTTTGTAGGTGAGCAACAAAAGATCAACTCTCATCTTAATGAAAAGATTGATAATTTGGAGAGTTCAATAAATGTAAGAATGGAGGGGGTTTATAATGATCTATCACTAAGGATAGAAAAAGTTCAAGACTCCATTGAGAAGCTCACCAATCTCGACATAGCAAGGGGGAAAAGGAAGCTTCTTCCTCAACCCCACCATAACCTTCAAGGAACCAATGCAAAAAGGTTAAGGAAAGTGTTGAAGATCGACACTTTGGTGGGGGATTGCTATGACAACTCTATGGACCAACCTTCCATTGAAAATCATAAGGTTCAAGATGATAAAGGGTTACCTGAACCCTTTAAAGCATCCACTTCTCCAGGGAAGAGAAGAGAAACGAATTCCCTTGGACCAAATGGGAAGGATGCCAATTTTGTTTGGGATCCAGGGGGAATTTAGCATGAAGTGGGTGTGTGAGTGAGGATGAGCTAAATAGTTCATCTTCTTTTTGGGGTACATGCTATCAGCTTCAATAGATGTAGCTCCATGGTATGCACACATTGCCAATTACTTGGTCACGGGAGAAATACCAAGTGAATGGAGCTCTCAGGACAAGAAGAATTTCTTTGCCAAGGTCCATGCATATTATTGGGAGGAGCCTTTTCTCTTCAAGTATTGTGCGGACCAAATTATAAGGAAGTGTGTGCCTGAACAAGAGAAGCATGGGATCCTATCTCATTGCCATGAGAATGCATGTGGAGGCCACTTCGCCTCTCAAAAGACGGCAATGAGAGTTCTTCAATCGGGTTTTTGGTGGCCCTCACTTTTTAAGGATGCCCATGAGGTAAGTAAAGGATGTGATAAGTGCCAAAGACTAGGCAAGCTTTCAAAGAGAAACATGATGCCTTTGAACCCCATCTTGATAGTGGATCTTTTTTATGTTTGGGGCATAGACTTCATGGGACCTTTCCCTATGTCTTTTGGCCACTCCTTCATCTTGGTAGGAGTTGATTATGTTTCAAAGTGGGTTGAAGCTATACCCTGTAGAACCAATGATCACAAAGTGGTTCTCAAATTCCTAAAAGAAAACATCTTCTCGAGGTTTGGAGTGCCTAAAGCAATCATCAGTGATGGAGGCACTCACTTTTGCAACAAGCCCTTTGAAGCTCTTTTGGCCAAGTACGGAGTCAAGCATAAGGTAGCTACACCTTATCATCCTTAGACGAGTGGCCAAGTAGAGCTAGCCAACCGGGAAATTAAGAACATCTTGATGAAGGTGGTGAACACCAATAGGAAAGATTGGTCTGTTAAGCTCCTTGATTCCCTATGGGCGTATAGGACAGCTTATAAGACTATCCTTGGGATGTCACCGTACCGTCTTGTTTATGGCAAAGCTTGCCATCTTCCCGTCGAGATTGAGTTCAAGGCATGGTGGGCCATTAAAAAGCTCAACATGGATTTAACTAAGGCTGGGCTAAAGAGGAGTTTGGATTTGAACGAGCTTGAGGAATTGAGAAATGATGCCTATCTCAACTCAAAAATAGCTAGGGAAAAGCTAAAGAGATGGCATGATCAGTTGGTGACCAAGAAAGAATTTTTCAAGGGACAAAGAGTCTTGCTATATGACTCTAAGCTTCACCTATTTCCGGGAAAGCTCAAATTAAGGTGGGTAGGGGCCTTTTGTCATCCACCAAGTACACTCACATGGAGTAATTGAGTTACTCAACTCAAATAGTGCAAAGACCTTCAAGGTCAATGGCCATCGTCTCAAGCCATTCATTGAGCCATTCAAGCAAGAGATGGAGGAAATCAATCTCCTTGAGCCTCAGCAAGCCTAATCAGAAAAGGGTTAGATGAGCTTGGTTTCACCAAAGTCCATATTTTTTGTTTAATTTTATTAATTTAGAAGCTTTATTAACTCCTTTGATTTTAATTTTGGTCTAAAGTTTTGTTAATTATAAGTAACTTCCTCTTTTTGAATGATCTTTTGTAGGAAGAATTGCAAAGAATATGAAGGAAGGTCTCAGAGGGCCAAAAGGAGCTTAAAGCTATGAAATTTTAGTGGTCTGCGAAATTTCGCAGCCCAAAATAGGCCCCTGCGAAAAAGGCCATCTGCTGCGAAATCATTTCGCAGCCCTTACATGGCCTCTGCGAAATCAAGGTTTGGCTGCGAAAATGGCCCTCCGCTGCGAAATAAATTTCGCAGCCCAACACCCTCCTCTGCGAAAATTTTCGCAACTGCGAAACCACCTCTTGGCACTCGTGTGCCATTTCGCAGCACAGTAACTCCATTTCGCAGCTGCGAAATGGCTGCGAAATCCCCAAAGCGTAAAATCTCCAATTTTCGCAGCCATAACCCAATTTCGCAGGGTGTTTCGCAGCTGCGAAACACCCCTTTGGCACACGAGTGCCATTTCGCAGCACAGTACCCTCATTTCGCAGCTGCGAAATGGGCTGCGAAAATGGCACCCGGCTGCGAAAATCCCATTTGGCTGCGAAATGTTTTCGCAGCCCCATAGCTACCCCCTGCCAAATCCTCCATGTGCTGCGAAAATGGCCTTTTGCTACCAAATGATTTTCAAACTTCCAAATGGCTATGAAATAGTCTCCAAGCTTCCAAATGGCTATGAAATGATTTTCAAGCTTCAAAATGGGCTGCGAAAATGTTTCTATTTTTTCCATGGGCTGCGAAAATGTTTTTCTTTTTTTTTCCCTTTGGCTGCAAGATGATCTCCAAGATACAAAATGACCTCCAGGCTATAAAAATGACTTGCAAAATGAAGAGAGGTTTGCGAAAACACTTTGCAAAGCCAAGGGAAGTTGCTAAAATGCCAAGAGAGCCCCGCAACCATGCATCTAAAGAGGAGAGCCCTTTCACTGAGATCACACACAAAGCCTCTCACTCTATTTCTGACCTCCTTAAACCATCAGAGCCCATAGCTTCAGCTGAGGAGACTATGCTACCCAAGGAGACTACCAGAATAGAGGCCAAAGTCCTGATCCAACCCATTCAAGAGGCCACCACAGACGCATCAGCTCCACATGACCCTACCACTACTTGATCATCTTTTTATTTTTTGTATTTACATATTATATTAGTGTAAATAATTTCATATTTTGATGTCTTATATTCTGGGATTGGATGTATTACTGATGATACATCATATATAGACATCATTTTTGTTTAAACTTAGCATTTTTCTATTTCCTCTACTCACTAACTCTTATGTTTTCTTTGAAACATGTGGTTTCTCCTATACGACTCAAACTCCATGTCACTCAGGAGGTACCACTTCCTCCCTATTTTTCAATCGCTTTTGTCACATTGAGGACAATGTTCAGCTTGGTTGGGGGGAGAGTTGAGGAAGTAAGTATTGTTAATAATGCTAAGTTATTTTGATAATTTAGTTGCTCTTCGCTTAATTTTTAAATTTTTTAAGTTTTTTTTTCTCTACTCTCCATGGTTATTAAGGAAAAATTCTCAAAAATGAAATGGGAGAAATTGAATTTTTGTCTTTTTACTTGACTTAGAGTTTGTATTATGTTTATTAAAGTTGATGAATTGTTGAAGTTTCTATTGAATTCAAGCTTATGTCTTCCACTTTAAGCTATTCACACACTGTGCACAATAGGTTCCGATTATAAGATGAAAAACTATTTCCCTCTTGACTTAGGAAAATTTTAGACTTGGTACATTTGACCTTATTTAATAGTGTTGGGACACCTTGTAAAAGGCCAATGAGTCTTTGGAAAAAAAAAAAAGAAAAAAGAAAGAAAGAAAGAAAAATGTTTGCTTGCCTTGAAACCCGAGCAAGGTCTGAGGGGTATATGGTGAAAATCTTTAAAACCTGGTGCCCTAAGCCTTAATTGGTTGGGAGTCACCGACCTCAATGCTCATTACAAGGGTGAATAGGTGGAGTTTAACATACTGTAGGTGCTTGGGTATTAAAATTCATTCTCAAAAGTCCGGGGTAAAATCCGAGGAGTTAGTGGTTGAAAGATCCTTAAAACTTGATGCCCTAAACCTTAATTGGTTGGGAGTCATCGATGGACCCCCGTTACATGGACAATTTAGAAAAGAATACCTTTAAGCCTTGTACTCCTACAATGAAAAAAAAAAATTCTGAAAAAGGAGGTGCGTTCTTAACCTATTGGAGGTTGATCAGTTTGCTAAGCTTTGAAAAAGAACTAGGTTGGGGGGAGAGATTAGTTCAACATACTATATTCGGAAACTAATAAGTAACACTTAGATTTTTGTGGAAGAGTAAGGTTTGACCCTTTGGGAGTGGAAACTCTTTCAAAAGCTTAAATTTGCATAATGCCTTCTCTTTATGAATTGTGATTAGACAAGTTATTTGATAACTCTTGTTGAAGTTTCAATTTTATTTCTTTAATGTTCCATGTGAGAGTTAGATCATCATGCCACTTGAGAATTGTTTTTTGATCAGCATGATGTTGTAAATTATAGTAATGTTTATTTTTATTTTTCTCTCCTTCATTGCTAAGGGACTAGCAATATGTCGGTTGGGGGGAGTGATTACTACTCAAAAAGGGCTATTTGATAGCTTGTAATTAACTCTTTTAAACACTTTTGAGTAGTAATTATTGCCTTTTAACCCAATTAACATATTAAGGACCTTTGCAATCACTTCTAATCACTTTGTGTAAGTTTTGGTGTTTTTGTTACTAATTTGATCACCAAGGCAATCCAAGATGGAGGAGAGTTATTTGGAATCCATGGCAAAGCAATGGAAAGCTCAGAAACATGAAGAATCAGATCTTTGAAGCCTTAAAGTCCTTTGCCATAACCAATCCGGAATGCAAGGAGGAGAAGTAAAGAGAGAATCTACCTTGAAGCATCCTTGATGACAGTAATTTCAGCCACTTTTGGAGTACTTCCTAAAGTCCAATTTATGCATGCTTTATGTCGTTTCGAAGATCGGGAAGTCAACAATCCAATGCTTCAAACGGTTCGCAAATCAGAGTTGAAATGAAGAAGTTAGAGCCAATGGAAGCAGATCACTCCAAGCTGAAGGCCAATTTCGCAGGGCTGCGAAATCAGCCTTTGGCTGCGAAATTTCGCAGCCATTTTGTGCGCCTGCGAAATTCTCCTGAGTGCTTCCAGATATTTGCGACCAACGTTTTTGGATATTTTGCTTCAGATATTTGTTGTCTAAATCCCAATTCTCTCCTTGTAATCCACCAATTAGATGATTCCTTAGTTGTTAAGCAAGAATACAGGGGTAAACAACCTGTTATATATTGTTTTGTAATTTTCATTTTATAGGGCCGTCGGGGAACTTTCCCCAGGAGACGAACTTATGTAATTATTACACTTAGTGAAATACGAAGTATCTTTTGCTTTCTTTTTCTCTCTACTATTTTCTATTTTCTTAGTAGCCAAACATCCTTGGAGGATGAAATCCCCAAGGATGAGAGGCTAAAACCTTTTAGTTTCTTGAAGTAATGGATGCCATGTGAAGCTCCCGTGTCAGGATGGAGATTTCCAAGCCATGAATGTAAGTAGCTGAGCATCATAAATGTTTTCATTCAAAGTAAAGCTTTTAATCCCTCTGACTTGCTTTGAATGGCCAATACTTGATAACCTTTTGGTCTCAGTGGATTCTTATTGTTAGATCCACTGACGTTCGTTAGTTATCTCCTACGAGCCATTGTATTGCAAGTCGAGGAGATGACCTATATCATTAAAAGAGCATTTATGAGGTTCAGCTACCCTTTTTGTAAGTTTTGAAGGACTAAAACTCAGTTGTTAAACACATACCGGTTCGGGAAGTAAGCATCACCTTAGTTGCTTCCCCAACTCGAGGTGAAAAGTTCCAAAATCTCCATTTTTACACAGTGAGTTAAGCATGGCTATCCAAAGCTTTGAGAAACTTCTTTTTCCATCTTTTAACCTATTTGCATGTTAGTTTAGTTTACAACACCTTCATATTTTTATGTTTTCATCTTAACCTAATCTTTATTAAGAAAAGTTCACTCCATCCTCCGAACTTCACCAGTTAAAGTAAAAACCCTTCCCAGTGTTCGATCCTAGAGCCACTATGCTATAGTAGCTTTGCTACTTTAGTGTAAGGACCTTAGGTATAAATTTTGTTGATACCCTTACATGCCAAGCTACCAAGAGTCGGGTTGTCATGGGCCGACCATGGATCCATAGAGCTGGGGCCATTCCTTCTTCCCTTCACCAGAAGGTAAAGTTTATTCATGATGGTCAGGTCGTCGTGGTGCAGTTTGTGGGGGATATGTTCATTTCAGCCGAGCCTGTACTCGAGATTAGTCACACTGATGATGATCTTTTTCTGACCGGATTCACCTTCAACGAGGTGTAGACTCTGGAGATAGAGGATTTCTGTCGGGACTTTGTAGCCATGTCTTTCGACCAGCACAGTAGCATGGTGGTGCTTGACATGATGAGGGGTATGTCTTATCTTCCCGGCATGGGTTTGGGGTGGCATCAATACGGGCCTAGTGAGTTCATGGTCTTTTCGGACCACAATGTACCATTCGGGCTCGGATTCATTCCCACTGAGGTCGATTATCGTTATAAGGAGAGGGTGAGGGCTCGGCTGACTCACATGCCATTTTATTATCATGTTCACCCTTACACCATGAGCCTAGCCGATTACTTTGTGAGGGCATCAGAGCCACATGCACCATCTGATGGGATCATCGGAGGACTCAGTATCACCCAGGAGGCCGAGCTTCAGCGCCTCGTCCAGCAGTTACGATTGAGTGACGGAGCCCCTCGCCCTTCGACTTCTGCGTTGATCGCTCCTTCCTCCCCAGATCGTACGAGCCTTATGACGCTTTGCTTCCCGGATGAGATTGATGATCACGGGACTTTTGCCGAGATTGAAGACATAGTGGACGAAGCCGTGCCATGTGACGAGTACGTTGATGAGATGCTCGCCATGAACTTGAGCCAGATCAAGGAGATAACCCTACTTGAGCTCGCTTCGCCATTCGATCACTTTAGGGTATCCATTCTCGAGATCGCCGAGGAGATCCAGGTCGCCCCCACTCCGGAGATTGCTGAGGATGTTATAGTTGCTAATGGTTTGTTTGATGGCCCTCTTGGCCAAGTTGAGGGAGCGTCTGACTTTGTGGACCCACCTCTTTCCTTTGATGTTTTATCGGGATTTGTCTCCCGTCATGACTATGTTTCTGACTTTTCATCTATGGATTTGAGCATCTTTGAGTATTTGCTTGTCTGTCATGTTATCGCTTTATCAGCACTATCTTCACCCACATCACAGATTTTTTACATTAATGACGAGGTTGTGCAGCATGATTCAGATGATGACTCATCTTCTGTTTCCGATTCGGATCCCGTTGATCAGATTGTTTCACCTGTTGTAAGGGACACGGAGATTGTTGATTTCGGCACAGCAGATCAGCCTAGGAAGTTGAGGATCGGATCAGATTTATCTGTTGATGAGAGGGACAGCCTCATCCAGTTGCTCAGGGCATACTTAGACGTTTTCGCATGGTCCTATGAGAACATGCTAGGCCTTGATCCATCTATCGTCCAGCATTGTTTGCCACTCCTGTCCTATGCCAGACCAGTTAAGCAGAAGTTG